>NW_027285253.1:0-81599 GCF_040894005.1 Engystomops pustulosus | reverse complement strand
AGCCAGAGCGAGACCCCCGAGCACCACCGCCACCAGCCAGAGCGAGGCCCCCCGAGCACCACCGCCACCAGCCAGAGCGAGGCCCCCCGAGCACCACCGCCACCAGCCAGAGCGAGACCCCCCGAGCACCACCGCCACCAGCCAGAGCGAGACCCCCCGAGCACCACCGCCGCCAGCCAGAGCGAGGCCCCCCGAGCACCACCGCCGCCAGCCAGAGCGAGGCCCCCCGAGCACCACCGCCGCCAGCCAGAGCGAGGCCCCCCGAGCACCGCCGCCGCCAGCCAGAGCGAGGCCCCCCGAGCACCGCCGCCGCCAGCCAGAGCGAGGCCCCCCGAGCACCACCGCCGCCAGCCAGAGCGAGGCCCCCGAGCACCACCGCCGCCAGCCAGAGCGAGGCCCCCCGAGCACCACCGCCGCCAGCCAGAGCGAGGCCCCCCGAGCACCACCGCCGCCAGCCAGAGCGAGGCCCCCCGAGCACCACCACCACCAGCCAGAGTGAGACCCCCGGGCGGCACCACCAGCCAGAGTGAGACCCCCGGGCGGCACCACCAGCCAGAGTGAGACCCCCGGGCACCGCCGCCACCAGCCAGAGTGAGACCCCCGGGCACCGCCGCCACCAGCCAGAGTGAGACCCCCGGGCACCGCCGCCACCAGCCAGAGTGAGACCCCCGGGCACCGCCGCCACCAGCCAGAGCGAGACCCCCGGGCACCGCCGCCACCAGCCAGAGCGAGACCCCCGGGCACCGCCGCCACCAGCCAGAGCGAGACCCCCGGGCACCACCGCCGCCAGCCAGAGCGAGGCCCCCCGAGCACCGCCGCCGCCAGCCAGAGCGAGGCCCCCCGAGCACCGCCGCCACCAGTCAGAGCGAGGCCCCCGAGCACCGCCGCCACCAGTCAGAGCGAGGCCCCCAGGCGGCACCACCAGCCAGAGTGAGACCCCCGGGCGGCACCACCAGCCAGAGTGAGACCCCCGGGCACCGCCGCCACCAGCCAGAGCGAGGCCCCCCGAGCACCACCGCCGCCAGCCAGAGCGAGGCCCCCCGAGCACCACCGCCGCCAGCCAGAGCGAGGCCCCCCGAGCACCACCGCCGCCAGCCAGAGCGAGGCCCCCCGAGCACCGCCGCCGCCAGCCAGAGCGAGGCCCCCCGAGCACCGCCGCCGCCAGCCAGAGCGAGGCCCCCCGAGCACCACCGCCGCCAGCCAGAGCGAGGCCCCCCGAGCACCACCGCCGCCAGCCAGAGCGAGGCCCCCCGAGCACCACCGCCGCCAGCCAGAGCGAGGCCCCCCGAGCACCACCGCCGCCAGCCAGAGCGAGGCCCCCCGAGCACCACCACCACCAGCCAGAGTGAGACCCCCGGGCGGCACCACCAGCCAGAGTGAGACCCCCGGGCGGCACCACCAGCCAGAGTGAGACCCCCGGGCACCGCCGCCACCAGCCAGAGTGAGACCCCCGGGCACCGCCGCCACCAGCCAGAGTGAGACCCCCGGGCACCGCCGCCACCAGCCAGAGCGAGACCCCCGGGCACCGCCGCCACCAGCCAGAGTGAGACCCCCGGGCACCGCCGCCACCAGCCAGAGCGAGGCCCCCCGGGCACCACCGCCGCCAGCCAGAGCGAGGCCCCCCGAGCACCACCGCCGCCAGCCAGAGCGAGGCCCCCCGAGCACCACCGCCACCAGCCAGAGTGAGGCCCCCCGAGCACCACCGCCGCCAGCCAGAGCGAGGCCCCCCCGAGCACCGCCGCCACCAGTCAGAGCGAGGCCCCCCGAGCACCGCCGCCACCAGTCAGAGCGAGGCCCCCGGGCACCGCCACCACCAGTCAGAGCGAGGCCCCCGGGCGGCACCACCAGCCAGAGTGAGACCCCCGGGCGGCACCACCAGCCAGAGTGAGACCCCCGGGCACCGCCGCCACCAGCCAGAGCGAGGCCCCCCGAGCACCACCGCCGCCAGCCAGAGCGAGGCCCCCCGAGCACCACCGCCGCCAGCCAGAGCGAGGCCCCCCGAGCACCGCCGCCGCCAGCCAGAGCGAGGCCCCCCGAGCACCGCCGCCGCCAGCCAGAGCGAGGCCCCCCGAGCACCACCGCCACCAGTCAGAGCGAGGCCCCCGGGCACCGCCACCACCAGTCAGAGCGAGGCCCCCGGGCGGCACCACCAGCCAGAGTGAGACCCCCGGGCGGCACCACCAGCCAGAGTGAGACCCCCGGGCACCGCCGCCACCAGCCAGAGCGAGACCCCCGGGCACCGCCGCCACCAGCCAGAGTGAGACCCCCGGGCACCGCCGCCACCAGCCAGAGCGAGACCCCCGGGCACCGCCGCAGCCACAGGGGAAACGTTTGAACAAGGTGACACACAGGACATTGCATGCTTGCCCTGGGGCACAGTACCTGGGTATGGAAGGTGATGTGGTTGAGCCCCGGCTGCAGGGTGACGTTGCTGCAGCGCAGGGTGTGGGCGTCATTGTCCAGGCTGAGGCCGGGAGGTCGCTCCAGGGGTGTGGAGGCATCCGGCTGCCGCAGTAACATGTGCACGTTCCGGCAGATCACCCCGTGCTGACCAGAGCGCCCTCCGATGGACTCTTCTCTTGCATCTCTGATAACTCCAGGACGGGTGCTGGCACCCGGACCCCCGGGGCAGGGTCAGGCTGAAAATGCACGGTGCCCCCTGCTGGCTTGTGCCGGGTCAGCCACTCTGCAGTCTTACGGTAACTGTTCTTATCCAAACTATAATGAAAATATCCTGAGAGATGCTCCAGGTGGAAGGGCTCAGGCATCAGGCAGAAGAGAGTCAGCTCTATGGACAAGGACCCCCCAACATGGACCACGGCATTGGGGGGATCGAAGCAGATGGAGTTCAGCTGAGCCAAGGAGCTGAACGGGAGGCAGATGGGGGCACCTGAAGAGATGAGAGGAGGCACAAATCTTATACCTGCAGGCACGGCGCCCCTCCCCCCCCCTAAGAGGCACGGCGCCCCTCCCCCCCCTAAGAGGCACGGCGCCCCTCCCCCCCCCCTAAGAGGCACGGCGCCCCCTCCCCCCTAAGAGGCCCGGCGCCCCCTCCCCCCTAAGAGGCCCGGCGCCCCCTCCCCCCTAAGAGGCCCGGCGCCCCCTCCCCCCTAAGAGGCCCGGCGCCCCCTCCCCCCTAAGAGGCCCGGCGCCCCCTCCCCCCTAAGAGGCCCGGCGCCCCCTCCCCCTAAGAGGCCCGCGCCCCCTCCCCCCTAAGAGGCACGGCGCCCCTCCCCCCTAAGAAGCCTGGCGCCCCTCCCCCCCTAAGAGGCCAGGCGCCCCTCCCCCCTAAGAGGCCCGGCGCCCCTCCCCCCTAAGAGGCCCGGCGCCCCTCCCCCCTAAGAGGCCCGGCGCCCCTCCCCCCTAAGAGGCCCGGCGCCCCTCCCCCCTAAGAGGCACGGCGCCCCTCCCCCTAAGAAGCACGGCGCCCCTCCCCCCAAGAAGCACGGCGCCCCTCCCCCCTAAGAAGCACGGCGCCCCTCCCCCTAAGAAGCACGGCGCCCCTCCCCCTAAGAAGCCTGGCGCCCCTCCCCCCTAAGAAGCACGGCGCCCCTCCCCCCTAAGAAGCCTGGCGCCCCTCCCCCTAAGAAGCCTGGCACCCCTCCCCCTAAGAAGCCTGGCGCCCCCTCCCCCTAAGAAGCCTGGCGCCCCTCCCCCTAAGAAGCACGGCGCCCCTCCCCCTAAGAAGCACGGCGCCCCTCCCCCTAAGAAGCACGGCGCCCCTCCCCCTAAGAAGCCTGGCGCCCCTCCCCCTAAGAAGCCTGGCGCCCCTCCCCCTAAGAAGCCTGGCGCCCCTCCCCCTAAGAAGCCTGGCGCCCCTCCCCCTAAGAAGCACGGCGCCCCTCCCCCTAAGAAGCACGGCGCCCCTCCCCCTAAGAAGCACGGCGCCCCTCTCACCTCCAGAGCTGGTACCCGGTCCTGCGAGGCGGAGAATCTCCTGGCAGTACTGGATTCGTTCCTCTGGGGGTAGGTTACTGTCAGTGGCCAGGAGGCTGCATGTCTTCAGGTATCTGCAGAGCAGTTAAGGGGTTTGGGGCGCGGTGCTTTGGGGCGGGTTTGGGGCGCGGTGCTTTGGGGCGGGTTTGGGGCGCGGTGCTTTGGGGCGGGTTTGGGGCGCGGTGCTTTGGGGCGGGTTTGGGGCGCGGTGCTTTGGGGCGGGTTTGGGGCGCGGTGCTTTGGGGCGGGTTTGGGGCGCGGTGCTTTGGGGCGGGTTTGGGGCGCGGTGCTTTGGGGCGGGTTTGGGGCGCGGTGCTTTGGCGCGGGTATGGGGCGCGGTGCCTTGGGGGCGGGTTTGGGGCGCGGTGCTTTGGGGCGGGTTTGGGGCGCGGTGCTTTGGGGCGGGTTTGGGGCGCGGTGCGCTGGGGCGGGTTTGGGCGCGGTGCGCTGGGGTGGGTTTGGGCGCGGTGCGCTGGGGTGGGTTTGGGGCGCGGTGCTTTGGGGCGGGTTTGGGGCGCGGTGCTTTGGGGGCGGGTTTGGGGCGCGGTGCTTTGGGGTGGGTTTGGGTGCGGTGCGCTGGGGTGGGTTGGGGCGCGGTGCGCTGGGGTGGGTTTGGGTGCGGTGCGCTGGGGTGGGTTTGGGGTGCGGTGCGCTCTCCCTGCTGCCATGATGGAGTCGGGAAGGATACGGCTCGTTGTGTCCCAGCAGTTTCTGACATTCTGCCAGCTGCCTGCGTGTGTGGGTGAGGGGCAGCGCCCAGCCCTCAGCCTGGTACATGCGCAGCGCCCCCTGGAGGTAGGGTTCCGCCTTGTGTGGCAGAGACTTCTTCCTGCAGAGAGAATAAGACAAGAAGGGTTCATGGTGTCCGGTGGCTCCTGCACCCACGTGTCCTGTGCCCCGCACTGATATCACCCGCTGGTGGCAGCCATTACATGTAGAAGTCGGCCAGGTTCTTCCCCAGGAGCTTGGCAGAGCGGCTCCTCCCGATGCCGCTGTACATCTCTATGGTGGCGTGTGCCAGGTCCTGCAGAGAGAGGTGGAGGATAAAGGGCATGCCAGGATGCGGGATTACCAAGGGGGGAGTGGAGCCAGGATGCGGGATTACCAAGGGGGGAGTGGAGCCAGGATGCGGATTACCAAGGGGGGAGTGGAGCCAGGATGCGGGATTACCAAGGGGGAGTGGAGCCAGGATGCGGGATTACCAAGGGGGGAGTGGAGCCAGGATGCGGGATTACCAAGGGGGGAGTGGAGCCAGGATGCGGGATTACCAAGGGGGGAGTGGAGCCAGGATGCGGGATTACCAAGGGGGGAGTGGAGCCAGGATGCGGGATTACCAAGGGGGGAGTGGAGCCAGGATGCGGGATTACCAAGGGGGGAGTGGAGCCAGGATGCGGGGATCACCAAGGGGGGAGTGGAGACAGGATGCGGGATCACCAAGGGGGGAGTGGAGACAGGATACGGGATCACCAAGGGGGGAGTGGAGCCAGGATACGGGATTACCAAGGGGGGAGTGGAGCCAGGATACGGGATTACCAAGGGGGGAGTGGAGCCAGGATGCGGGATTACCAAGGGGGGAGTGGAGCCAGGATGCGGGATCACCAAGGGGGGAGTGGAGCCAGGATGCGGGATCACCAAGGGGGGAGTGGAGCCAGGATGGGGGATCACCAAGGGGGGAGTGGAGCCAGGATGCGGGATTACCAAGGGGGAGTGGAGCCAGGATACAGGATTACCAAGGGGGGAGTGGAGACAGGATGCGGGATTACCAAGGGGGAGTGGAGCCAGGATGCGGGATTACCAAGGGGGGAGTGGAGCCAGGATGCGGGATTACCAAGGGGGGAGTGGAGCCAGGATGGGGGATCACCAAGGGGGAGTGGAGCCAGGATGCGGGATCACCAAGGGGGGAGTGGAGCCAGGATGGGGGATCACCAAGGGGGGAGTGGAGCCAGGATGCGGGATCACCAAGGGGGGAGTGGAGACAGGATGCGGGATCACCAAGGGGGGAGTGGAGCCAGGATGTAGGATCAAAGATTACAGGGGGGGGAGGAGCCAGCTTCTTACCAGATAGTGCTTCTCAAATGACTCCTCTGAGGACAGCGCCTCCTGCAGCTTCTTGTAGGGACTCTGCGCTGTGTTAGCTGTGGAGGAGACAACAGATGATGAAAGGAGGGTGAGGAATGTAGGAAGGTAGGGAGCGGCCCCCACACCCATGTCACTCACCCGTCTCTGGTCTCTCTGCCCCCAGCCCGGCCAGCAAATCCACCGTCCTCTGCAGATCCTCTGAGCACGGACCGGACTCTGACACCAAACCACACAGAGACCCCAGAGCCTGAAGCTACAAGCACAGAGATCTGTCAGACCACCACAACCTGACCCGCCCGAGCCCCGTACGCTGAAACGGCCGCCCGCCCGAGCCCCCGTACGCTGACCCGCACGCACACCGGAGCAGCCCGAACCACACCATCATACACCGATCCACACACCGGACCGGACCCAGCCACAGCCCTATAGAGGGAGCCGCCCAGCAGAGCGGACGACCATGGTACATACGGACCTTCTCGGTGGCGTAGCTCCAGAGCCCCACCGTGTGGAGACATTGGCCTCGATCTGCGCTCTCTCACAACATCCCTCGATCCTCTGCAGAACCTCCAGGCAGCTCAGGAACACCCAGCAGTCCAAGGCCCCCGGGGGGGCGGTGACCTGTACAGGACACGTGTGAGTGTATGAGGCTTCCTATAGCCAGGGGGGGGGGGTGCGGTGACCTGTACAGGACACGTGTGAGTGTATGAGGCTTCCTATAGCCAGGGGGGGGGGGTGCGGTGACCTGTACAGGACACGTGTGAGTGTATGAGGCTTCCTATAGCCAGGGGGGGGGGGGTGCGGTGACCTGTACAGGACACGTGTGAGTGTATGAGGCTTCCTATAGCCGGGGGGAGGGGGGGTGTGTGACCTGTACAGGACACGTGTGAGTGTATGAGGCTTCCTATAGCCGGGGGGAGGGGGGGTGTGTGACCTGTACAGGACACGTGTGAGTGTATGAGGCTTCCTATAGCCGGGGGGGGGGGGGGGGGGGGGGAGTGTATGAGGCTTCCTATAGCCGGGGGGGGGGGGGGAAGTGTATGAGGCTTCCTATAGCCGGGGGGGGGGGGGAGTGTATGAGGCTTCCTATAGCCGGGGAGGGGGGGGGGGGGGGGGGGGAAGTGTATGAGGCTTCCTATAGCCGGGGGAGGGGGGGGGGGCAGTGTATGAGGCTTCCTATAGCCGGGGGAGGGGGGGGGCAGTGTATGAAACTTCCTATAGCTGGGGGGTGTGAGTGTATGAGGCTTCCTATAGCCGGGGGAGGGGGGGGGGGGCAGTGTATGAGGCTTCCTATAGCCGGGGGAGGGGGGGGGGCAGTGTATGAAACTTCCTATAGCCGGGGGTGTGAGTGTATGAGGGCTTCCTATAGCCGGGGGGGGGGGGGGGGGGGGGGAGGGTGAGTGTATGAGGCTTCCTATAGCCGGGGGAAGGGGTGTGAGTGTATGAGGCTTCCTATAGCCGGGGGGGGGGGGGGGGGGGGGGTGAGTGTATGAGGCTTCCTATAGCCGGGGGAGGGGGGGGGCAGTGTATGAGGCTTCCTATAGCCGGGGGAGGGGGGGGGGCAGTGTATGAAACTTCCTATAGCTGGGGGTGTGAGTGTATGAGGCTTCCTATAGCCGGGGGGGGGGGGGGGGCGAGTGTATGAGGCTTCCTATAGCTGGGGGTGTGAGTGTATGAGGCTTCCTATAGCCAGGGGGGGGTGAGTGTATGAGGCTTCCTATAGCTGGGGGTGTGAGTGTATGAGGCTTCCTATAGCCAGGGGGGGGTGAGTGTATGAGGCTTCCTATAGCCGGGGGTGTGAGTGTATGAGGCTTCCTATAGCCGGGGGGGGGGGGGGGGCGAGTGTATGAGGCTTCCTATAGCTGGGGGTGTGAGTGTATGAGGCTTCCTATAGCCAGGGGGGGGTGAGTGTATGAGGCTTCCTATAGCTGGGGGTGTGAGTGTATGAGGCTTCCTATAGCCGGGGGGGGGGGGGGGGGGGCGAGTGTATGAGGCTTCCTATAGCTGGGGGTGTGAGTGTATGAGGCTTCCTATAGCCAGGGGGGGGTGAGTGTATGAGGCTTCCTATAGCTGGGGGTGTGAGTGTATGAGGCTTCCTATAGCCGGGGGGGGGGGGGGGGCGAGTGTATGAGGCTTCCTATAGCTGGGGGTGTGAGTGTATGAGGCTTCCTATAGCCGGGGGGGGGGGGGGGGGCGAGTGTATGAGGCTTCCTATAGCTGGGGGTGTGAGTGTATGAGGCTTCCTATAGCCAGGGGGGGGTGGCGGGGGAGTGTATGAGGCTTCCTATAGCCGGGGGAGGGTGAGTGTATGAGGCTTCCTCACCTCCAGCAGCCGCAGCTCCTGCACACAGTTATGGAGCAGCTCCAGCGCCCGGGCCGCCACCTCCCAGGGTCTCTGCAGGAACAGCAGGAGGGTGCACTGGCGGGAGAACAGGTAGCTGCGGAGCTCCAGCAGGTTGGACCGGCGCCGCTGGATCAGGTCTCTCTTCTCCATGTCAATGGGTTTCCGCAGCGCAAGACCGTCCCAGCTCTGCAGCGGCTGACAGAAGGAGCCGAGCCAGTGCGCCCCATCTGGAAAAGAGGGAACAAGTCCAGGGTCACCCCGGGCCGTCACGAGGGTCACACAGAGGGAGCAGGGAATGACCACAGAACACCGGAGCAGTCGAGTGGGAGGTCGGGCACGAGGGGGGCCGCGGCAGGGGGCACGAGGGGGGCCGCGGCAGGGGGCACGAGGGGGGCGGCGGCAGGGGGCACGAGGGGGTACGAGGGGGCGGCGGGGGACACTACGGGGCACGAGGGGGCGGCGGGGGACACTACGGGGGCACGAGGGGGCGGCGGCAGGGACACTACGGGGGTACGAGGGGGCGGCAGGGGACACTACGGGGGCACGAGGGGGCGGCAGGGGACACTACGGGGGTACGGCAGGGGACACTACGGGGGTACGAGGGGGGCGCGGCAGGGGACACTACGGGGGTACGAGGGGGGCGCGGCAGGGGACACTACGGGGGTACGAGGGGGGCGCGGCAGGGGACACTACGGGGGTACGAGGGGGCAGCGGGGGACACTACGGGGGTACGAGGAGGCAGCGGGGGACACTACGGGGGTACGAGGAGGCAGCGGGGGACACTACGGGGGTACGAGGGGGCGGCAGGGGACACTACAGGGTTACGAGGGGGCAGCGGGGGACACTACAGGGTTACGAGGGGGCCGCAGGGGACACTACAGGGGTACGAGGGGGCAGCGGGGGACACTACAGGGGTACGAGGGGGCAGCAGGGGGCAGCAGGGGACACTACAGGGGTACGAGGGGGCGGCAGGGGACACTACAGGGGTACGAGGGGGCAGCGGGGGACACTACAGGGTTACGAGGGGGCCGCAGGGGACACTACAGGGGTACGAGGGGGCCGCAGGGGACACTACAGGGGTACGAGGGGGCCGCAGGGGGCACTACAGGGGTACGAGGGGGCAGCGGGGGACACTACAGGGGTACGAGGGGGCAGCAGGGGGCAGCAGGGGACACTACAGGGGTACGAGGGGGCGGCAGGGGACACTACAGGGGTACGAGGGGGCGGCGGCCACTTACCTCCGGCACCAAAGTTGAGCACATACTGTGAGAAGAGGGCGTCCAGCTCGTCGTACTGCACCAGGGCGTCCTCAAACTGCTGCAGCATCTCAAAGACGAAGGCCAGCTCCTCCTGCAGCGGGGGACACAGGAGCATGATGGGACGGCACACAGGAGCATGATGGGACGGCACACAGGAGCATGATGGGACGGCACACAGGAGCATGATGGGACGGCACACAGGAGCATGATGGGACGGCTCCCAGCAGCCGGGGTCAGGGGTCACTCACCTGCACCATGAAGTAGTCACAGAAGCTCCAGCCCGGCTCCGTCCTCTTCTCCCGGAGCGTCCGCATCTCATCCTCAAAGTGTCCCAGGTTCCGGGTGAAGGAGGTGAGGAGCAGAGTGCGCAGCTTAGACAGGAACAGGGACCAGGACTCCTGCGAGCGCGACGTGTCCTTCAGAGGGTCCACCAGAACCATGCACCTGCCGGGACAGAGCACAGCAGTGTGAGCCACAGATACACAGAGCACAGCAGTGTGAGCTCCATATACACAGAGCACAGCAGGGTGAGATCTCCAGGGATAGCACTGACAGCACAGAGCACAGCAGGGTGAGATCTCCAGGGATAGCACTGACAGCACAGAGCACAGCAGGGTGAGATCTCCATATACACAGAGCACAGCAGGGTGAGATCTCCATATACACAGAGCACAGCAGTGTGAGCTCCATATACACAGAGCACAGCAGGGTGAGATCTCCAGATACACAGAGCACAGCAGGGTGAGATCTCCATATACACAGAGCACAGCAGTGTGAGCTCCATATACACAGAGCACAGCAGGGTGAGATCTCCATATACACAGAGCACAGCAGGGTGAGATCTCCATATACACAGAGCACAGCAGGGTGAGATCTCCATATACACAGAGCACAGCAGGGTGAGATCTCCATATACACAGAGCACAGCAGTGTGAGATCTCCATATACACAGAGCACAGCAGGGTGAGATCTCCATATACACAGAGCACAGCAGTGTGAGCTCCATATACACAGAGCACAGCAGGGTGAGATCTCCATATACACAGAGCACAGCAGGGTGAGATCTCCATATACACAGAGCACAGCAGTGTGAGCTCCATATACACAGAGCACAGCAGGGTGAGATCTCCATATACACAGAGCACAGCAGTGTGAGCTCCATATACACAGAGCACAGCAGGGTGAGATCTCCAGATACACAGAGCACAGCAGGGTGAGATCTCCATATACACAGAGCACAGCAGTGTGAGCTCCATATACACAGAGCACAGCAGGGTGAGATCTCCATATACACAGAGCACAGCAGGGTGAGATCTCCATATACACAGAGCACAGCAGGGTGAGATCTCCATATACACAGAGCACAGCAGGGTGAGATCTCCATATACACAGAGCACAGCAGTGTGAGATCTCCATATACACAGAGCACAGCAGGGTGAGATCTCCATATACACAGAGCACAGCAGGGTGAGATCTCCATATACACAGAGCACAGCAGTGTGAGCCCCAGATACACAGAGCACAGCAGTGTGAGCTCCATATACACAGAGCACAGCAGTGTGAGATCTCCATATACACAGAGCACAGCAGGGTGAGATCTCCATATACACAGAGCACAGCAGGGTGAGATCTCCATATACACAGAGCACAGCAGTGTGAGCCCCAGATACACAGAGCACAGCAGTGTGAGCCCCAGATACACAGAGCACAGCAGTGTGAGCCCCAGATACACAGAGCACAGCAGTGTGAGCCCCAGATACACAGAGCACAGCAGGGTGAGATCTCCATATACACAGAGCACAGCAGGGTGAGATCTCCATATACACAGAGCACAGCAGGGTGAGATCTCCATATACACAGAGCACAGCAGGGTGAGATCTCCATATACACAGAGCACAGCAGGGTGAGATCTCCATATACACAGAGCACAGCAGGGTGAGATCTCCATATACACAGAGCACAGCAGGGTGAGATCTCCATATACACAGAGCACAGCAGTGTGAGCCCCAGATACACAGAGCACAGCAGTGTGAGCCCCAGATACACAGAGCACAGCAGTGTGAGCCCCAGATACACAGAGCACAGCAGTGTGAGCCCCAGATACACAGAGCACAGCAGTGTGAGCTCCATATACACAGAGCACAGCAGTGTGAGCCCCAGATACACAGAGCACAGCAGTGTGAGCCCCAGATACACAGAGCACAGCAGTGTGAGCCCCAGATACACAGAGCACAGCAGTGTGAGCTCCATATACACAGAGCACAGCAGTGTGAGCCCCAGATACACAGAGCACAGCAGTGTGAGCCCCAGATACACAGAGCACAGCAGTGTGAGCCCCAGATACACAGAGCACAGCAGGGTGAGATCTACATATACACAGAGCACAGCAGGGTGAGATCTCCATATACACAGAGCACAGCAGTGTGAGCTCCATATACACAGAGCACAGCAGGGTGAGCCACCGATACACAGAGCACAGCACGGTGAGATCTCCATATACACAGAGCACAGCAGGGTGAGATCTCCAGATACACAGAGCACAGCAGTGTGAGCTCCATATACACAGAGCACAGCAGGGTGAGATCTCCATATACACAGAGCACAGCAGTGTGAGCCCCAGATACACAGAGCACAGCAGTGTGAGCCCCAGATACACAGAGCACAGCAGTGTGAGCCCCAGATACACAGAGCACAGCAGTGTGAGCCCCAGATACACAGAGCACAGCAGTGTGAGCTCCATATACACAGAGCACAGCAGTGTGAGCCCCAGATACACAGAGCACAGCAGTGTGAGCCCCAGATACACAGAGCACAGCAGTGTGAGCCCCAGATACACAGAGCACAGCAGTGTGAGCCCCAGATACACAGAGCACAGCAGTGTGAGCTCCAGATACACAGAGCACAGCAGTGTGAGCCCCAGATACACAGAGCACAGCAGTGTGAGCCCCAGATACACAGAGCACAGCAGTGTGAGCCCCAGATACACAGAGCACAGCAGGGTGAGATCTACATATACACAGAGCACAGCAGGGTGAGATCTCCATATACACAGAGCACAGCAGTGTGAGCTCCATATACACAGAGCACAGCAGGGTGAGATCTCCATATACACAGAGCACAGCAGGGTGAGATCTCCAGATACACAGAGCACAGCAGGGTGAGCTCCATATACACAGAGCACAGCAGGGTGAGCTCCATATACACAGAGCACAGCAGTGTGAGCTCCATATACACAGAGCACAGCAGGGTGAGATCTCCATATACACAGAGCACAGCAGGGTGAGATCTCCAGATACACAGAGCACAGCAGGGTGAGCTCCATATACACAGAGCACAGCAGGGTGAGCTCCATATACACAGAGCACAGCAGTGTGAGCTCCATATACACAGAGCACAGCAGGGTGAGATCTCCATATACACAGAGCACAGCAGGGTGAGATCTCCATATACACAGAGCACAGCAGGGTGAGATCTCCATATACACAGAGCACAGCAGTGTGAGCCCCAGATACACAGAGCACAGCAGGGTGAGATCTCCATATACACAGAGCACAGCAGTGTGAGCTCCATATACACAGAGCACAGCAGTGTGAGCTCCATATACACAGAGCACAGCAGGGTGAGATCTCCATATACACAGAGCACAGCAGGGTGAGATCTCCATATACACAGAGCACAGCAGTGTGAGCCCCATATACACAGAGCACAGCAGTGTGAGCCCCAGATACACAGAGCACAGCAGTGCGAGCTCCATATACACAGAGCACAGCAGTGTGAGCCCCAGATACACAGAGCACAGCAGTGTGAGCCCCAGATACACAGAGCACAGCAGTGTGAGCTCCATATACACAGAGCACAGCAGGGTGAGATCTCCATATACACAGAGCACAGCAGGGTGAGATCTCCATATACACAGAGCACAGCAGTGTGAGCCCCAGATACACAGAGCACAGCAGGGTGAGATCTCCATATACACAGAGCACAGCAGGGTGAGATCTCCATATACACAGAGCACAGCAGGGTGAGATCTCCATATACACAGAGCACAGCAGGGTGAGATCTCCATATACACAGAGCACAGCAGGGTGAGATCTCCATATACACAGAGCACAGCAGGGTGAGCCCCAGATACACAGTGCGCAGCAGTGTGAGCCCCAGATACACAGAGCACAGCAGTGTGAGCCCCAGATACACAGAGCACAGCAGTGTGAGCCCCAGATACACAGAGCACAGCAGTGTGAGCCCCAGATACACAGAGCACAGCAGTGTGAGCCCCAGATACACAGAGCACAGCAGTGTGAGCCCCAGATACACAGAGCACAGCAGTGTGAGCCCCAGATACACAGAGCACAGCAGTGTGAGCCCCAGATACACAGAGCACAGCAGTGTGAGCCCCAGATACACAGAGCACAGCAGTGTGAGCTCCAGATACACAGAGCACAGCAGTGTGAGCTCCAGATACACAGCTCTCCAGGGACAGTACATAACACTGGCTGCAGAGAGCACAGAGCACAGCAGTGTGAGGTCTGATTACACATCTCTCCAGGGACAGTACATAACACTGGCTGCAGAGAGCACAGAGCACAGCAGTGTGAGGTCTGATTACACATCTCTCCAGGGACAATACATAACACTGGCTGCACAGAGCACAGCAGTGTGAGGTCTGATTACACATCTCTCCAGGGACAATACATAACACTGGCTGCAGAGAGCACAGAGCACAGCAGTGTGAGGTCTGATTACACATCTCTCCAGGAACAATACATAACACTGGCTGCAGAGAGTACAGAGCACAGCAGTGTGAGGTCTGATTACACATCTCTCCAGGGACAATACATAACACTGGCTGCAGAGAGCACAGAGCACAGCAGTGTGAGGTCTGATTACACATCTCTCCAGGGACAGTACATAACACTGGCTGCAGAGAGCACAGAGCACAGCAGTGTGAGGTCTGATTACACATCTCTCCAGGGACAATACATAACACTGGCTGCAGAGAGCACAGAGCACAGCAGTGTGAGGTCTGATTACACATCTCTCCAGGGACAATACATAACACTGGCTACAGAGAGCACAGAGCACAGCAGTGTGAGGTCTGATTACACATCTCTCCAGGGACAGTACATAACACTGGCTGCAGAGAGCACAGAGCACAGCAGTGTGAGGTCTGATTACACATCTCTCCAGGGACAATACATAACACTGGCTGCAGAGAGCACAGAGCACAGCAGTGTGAGGTCTGATTACACATCTCTCCAGGGACAATACATAACACTGGCTGCAGAGAGCACAGAGCACAGCAGTGTGAGGTCTGATTACACATCTCTCCAGGGACAATACATAACACTGGCTGCAGAGAGCACAGAGCACAGCAGTGTGAGGTCTGATTACACATCTCTCCAGGGATTATACATAACACTGGCTGCAGAGAGCAGAGAGCACAGCAGTGTGAGGTCTGATTACACATCTCTCCAGGTATAATACATAACACTGGCTGCAGAGAGCACAGAGCACAGCAGTGTGAGGTGTGATTACACATCTCTCCAGGGACAATACATAACACTGGCTGCAGAGAGCACAGAGCACAGCAGTGTGAGGTCTGAATACACATCTCTCCAGGTATAATACATAACACTGGCTGCAGAGAGCACAGAGCACAGCAGTGTGAGGTCTGAATACACATCTCTCCAGGTATAATACATAACACTGGCTGCAGAGAGCACAGAGCACAGCAGTGTGAGGTCTGATTACACATCTCTCCAGGGACAATACATAACACTGGCTGCAGAGGGCACAGAGCACAGCAGTGTGAGGTCTGATTACACATCTCTCCAGGGACAATACATAACACTGGCTGCAGAGAGCACAGAGCACAGCAGTGTGAGGTCTGATTACACATCTCTCCAGGGACAACACATAACCCTGGCTGCAGAGAGCACAGGGCACAGCAGTGTGAGGTCTGATTACACATCTCTCCAGGGACAATACATAACACTGGCAGCAGTCCGGTACCTGTCGCTCTGTTTGTTGCAGAAGTCGCTGCGGATCTTGTCGGCGATGGACGTGCGAGGGAGGATGTTGGTTTTGTTCTTCTTCTTGGCTTCGCTCTCCACTACTACAATCAGCCAATCAGTGGAGCCGTGAGCGCGCAGCGCGTTCTGCCACTTAGTGATGTCGTCCTTGGTTGTCGCCTTATAAACCTCCGTGTCCTGAGAAGAGAAGAGGAGGAGTGTGAGAGGGAATCCCGGCCTCGGCTCCAAGCATCACGGGCTCAGCTACACACACAGCTCTGCTACATACAGGATGGCGACCCTCGTATAACGCTCTACTAAGCCCCTGCACTCCCTGTATATAGGAGACACCCTGTGCTGACGTCACATCCTGACCCCCAGAGTATGAGAACCTCCCGCCCCCCAGTGACCCCACAACATCCCGGACCCAGAGTGTGGGAAACACCAGACACAAGACATCCGGGAGCGAGAGAGAGACAGTGCACGATCAGCATGGGTGCTCTGACCTCTCTGTGACTACACCCCCCATACACAGCGAGCTGCCATGTCCTGTGTGTCCTGACACCTTTCTATCATAGCCAGCAGTGGTCAGGGGTCAGCATGGGCGCTCTGACCCCTCTGTGACTACACCCCCATACACAGCGAGCTGCCATGTCCTGTGTGTCCTGACACCTTTCTATCATAGCCAGCAGTGGTCAGGGGTCAGCATGGGTGCTCTGACCCCTCTGTGACTACACCCCCATACACAGCGAGCTGCCATGTCCTGTGTGTCCTGACACCTTTCTATCATAGCCAGCAGTGGTCAGGGGTCAGCATGGGCGCTCTGACCCCTCTGTGACTACACCCCCATACACAGCGAGCTGCCATGTCCTGTGTGTCCTGACACCTTTCTATCATAGCCAGCAGTGGTCAGGGGTCAGCATGGGCGCTCTGACCCCTCTGTGACTACACCCCCCATACACAGCGAGCTGCCATGTCCTGTGTCCTGACACCTTTCTATCATAGCCAGCAGTGGTCAGGGGTCAGCATGGGTGCTCTGACCCCCCTGTGACTACACCCCCTATACACAGTGAGCTGCCATGTCCTGTGTGTACTGACACCTTTCTATCATAGCCAGCAGTGGTCAGGGGTCAGCATGGGGGCTCTGACCCCTCTGTACAATGCACCCTGCATCTGCTCTTCACATTCGGGCTCCCGGCTGTCCCCCCCTCGATAGACCCCTACAGGCCATCTATAACCCTGGTGCTGGTTTCCTCCCATTAACCATTGCATTGCTGGGCTATACTCACACAGCACTCGGTCCAGTAGATGTGCAGGAAGGGGAAGGTCAGCAGCGCCTTGTTCCCCTCCTTGGGCAGCAGCTCCTCCTTATACTGAACAAAGTTGGATTCCAGATGGATCATCTTCGGAGCACGGCCATAAGCTCTGAGGAGAGGGAAGAGCGTCAGCAAGGAGGAGAGGACACAAGCATCATCTACCTGCAGGGGGCAGCACTCACCTCCGCCACTCCATGGGCTCCCGGGGCAACTGCTGCGTCAGGGTGGAATAGACTGCAGAGAAGAGACCCTGATCCCCAGCACCTGCAATAAGGAGGAGAAGATGAGAGGTGTAGAGGCGGGGCGTATTTATACAGGTAGGTGTGGGGTATATGTATATATACAGGTAGGTGTGGGGTATATGTATATATACAGGTAGGTGTGGGGTATATGTATATATACAGGTAGGTGTGGGGTATATGTATATATACAGGTAGGTGTGGGGTATATGTATATATACAGGTAGGTGTGGGGTATATGTATATATACAGGTAGGTGTGGGGTATATGTATATATACAGGTAGGTGTGGGGTATATGTATATATACAGGTAGGTGTGGGGTATATGTATATATACAGGTAGGTGTGGGGTATATGTATATATACAGGTAGGTGTGGGGTATATGTATATATACAGGTAGGTGTGGGGTATATGTATATATACAGGTAGGTGTGGGGTATATGTATATATACAGGTAGGTGTGGGGTATATGTATATATACAGGTAGGTGTGGGGTATATGTATATATACAGGTAGGTGTGGGGTATATGTATATATACAGGTAGGTGTGGGGTATATGTATATATACAGGTAGGTGTGGGGTATATGTATATATACAGGTAGGTGTGGGGTATATGTATATATACAGGTAGGTGTGGGGTATATGTATATATATACAGGTAGGTGTGGGGTATATGTATATATACAGGTAGGTGTGGGGTATATGTATATATACAGGTAGGTGTGGGGTATATGTATATACAGGTAGGTGTGGGGTATATGTATATATACAGGTAGGTGTGGGGTATATGTATATATACAGGTAGGTGTGGGGTATATGTATATATATACAGGTAGGTGTGGGGTATATGTATATACAGGTAGGTGTGGGGTATATGTATATACAGGTAGGTGTGGGGTATATATACATGGGCTGGGGTATATACAGTATATATATACAGGTAGGTGTGGGGTATATATATACAGGTAGGTGTGGGGTATATGTATATATATACAGGTAGGTGTGGGGTATATATGTATATACAGGTAGGTGTGGGGTATATATACATGGGCTGGGGTATATACAGTATATATATACAGGTAGGTGTGGGGTATATATATATATATATATATATACAGGTAGGTGTGGGGTATATATGTATATACAGGTAGGTGTGGGGTATATGTATACAGGTAGGTGTGGGGTATATGTATATATACAGGTAGGTGTGGGGTATATGTATATATACAGGTAGGTGTGGGGTATATGTATATATATACAGGTAGGTGTGGGGTATATGTATATATATACAGGTAGGTGTGGGGTATATGTATATATACAGGTAGGTGTGGGGTATATGTATATATACAGGTAGGTGTGGGGTATATGTATATACAGGTAGGTGTGGGGTATATGTATATATACAGGTAGGTGTGGGGTATATGTATATATATACAGGTAGGTGTGGGGTATATGTATATACAGGTAGGTGTGGGGTATATATATATACAGGTAGGTGTGGGGTATATATACATGGGCTGGGGTATATACAGTATATATATACAGGTAGGTGTGGGGTATATATATACAGGTAGGTGTGGGGTATATGTATATATATACAGGTAGGTGTGGGGTATATATGTATATACAGGTAGGTGTGGGGTATATATACATGGGCTGGGGTATATACAGTATATATATACAGGTAGGTGTGGGGTATATATATATATATATACAGGTAGGTGTGGGGTATATATGTATATACAGGTAGGTGTGGGGTATATGTATATACAGGTAGGTGTGGGGTATATATATATACAGGTAGGTGTGGGGTATATGTATATACAGGTAGGTGTGGGGTATATGTATATACAGGTAGGTGTGGGGTATATGTATATACAGGTAGATGTGGGGTATATGTATATACAGGCAGGTGTGGGGTATATATATATACAGGTAGGTGTGGGGTATATGTATATACAGGTAGGTGTGGGGTATATGTATATATACAGGTAGGTGTGGGGTATATGTATATATACAGGTAGGTGTGGGGTATATGTATATATACAGGTAGGTGTGGGGTATATGTATATATACAGGTAGGTGTGGGGTATATGTATATACAGGTAGGTGTGGGGTATATGTATATACAGGTAGATGTGGGGTATATGTATATACAGGCAGGTGTGGGGTATATATATATACAGGTAGGTGTGGGGTATATGTATATACAGGTAGGTGTGGGGTATATGTATATATACAGGTAGGTGTGGGGTATATGTATATATACAGGTAGGTGTGGGGTATATGTATATATACAGGTAGGTGTGGGGTATATGTATATACAGGTAGGTGTGGGGTATATGTATATATACAGGTAGGTGTGGGGTATATGTATATACAGGCAGGTGTGGGGTATATATATATACAGGTAGGTGTGGGGTATATGTATATACAGGTAGGTGTGGGGTATATGTATATACAGGTAGGTGTGGGGTATATATATATACAGGTAGGTGTGGGGTATATGTATATACAGGCAGGTGTGGGGTATATATATATACAGGTAGGTGTGGGGTATATGTATATATACAGGTAGGTGTGGGGTATATGTATATATACAGGTAGGTGTGGGGTATATGTATATATACAGGTAGGTGTGGGGTATATGTATATACAGGTAGATGTGGGGTATATGTATATATACAGGTAGGTGTGGGGTATATGTATATACAGGTAGGTGTGGGGTATATGTATATACAGGTAGGTGTGGGGTATATATATATACAGGTAGGTGTGGGGTATATGTATATACAGGTAGGTGTGGGGTATATGTATATATACAGGTAGGTGTGGGGTATATGTATATACAGGTAGGTGTGGGGTATATGTATATATACAGGTAGGTGTGGGGTATATGTATATACAGGTAGGTGTGGGGTATATGTATATACAGGTAGGTGTGGGGTATATGTATATACGGGGTCTCTCTCTCTCTCTCTCTCTCTCTTACAGGTGACTATCGGTTTGTTCTCCATGGTGAAGTCTCCCTCAGCTTCTCCGTTTCCGGTTCCCCCAGGCCCCGCCCCTTCCATGGGCTCCGGTCACCGATCCATTGCAGGCTCTGCTGTCCCCGCGCTGTCACTTCCGGCTTCCTCCTCACCCCTGACAATCACTTCCGGGAAATGCGGAGCTTTATGATTCGCCGAGAGGTGAAAAAGGGGCGTGGCACTAGTTTTGTAGCTCATTAGTCTTATTTCTCTGTTATTTCGAGCTGATTGGTTGGGCCGTGCACACGTGATGTATGCTCTGCCGCCATTTTCTGCACTGGCAGACACTGCCCGGCCGCTGTGTAATGTGTAGCCCGGGGCAGGGTGACGTCATAGGCGGAGTTGTCATGGAGATAGATGAGAGACTCTGCTCTGCCTGGGCCAAAATTGCCCCCCCCCCCCCAGCATCGGGACCAGGACCACCCAACAACCCCGAGCACCGGCACCACCCAACATCAACACCTCCGAGCACCGGCACCTCCCAACACCAACACCTCCGAGCACCGGCACCACCCAACATCAACACCTCCGAGCTCCGGCACCTCCCAACACCAACACCTCCGAGCACCAGCACCTCCCAACAACAACACCCCCGAGCACCGGCACCACCCAACACCAACACCCCCGAGCATCGGCACCTCCCAACACCAACACCCCCGAGCACCGGCACCACCCAACACCTCCGAGCACCAGCACCTCCCAACAACAACACCCCCGAGCACCGGCACCACCCAACACCAACACCCCCGAGCACCGGCACCACCCAACATCAACACCTCCGAGCTCCGGCACCTCCCAACACCAACACCTCCGAGCACCAGCACCTCCCAACAACAACACCCCCGAGCACCGGCACCACCCAACACCAACACCCCCGAGCATCGGCACCTCCCAACACCAACACCCCCGAGCACCGGCACCACCCAACACCTCCGAGCACCAGCACCTCCCAACAACAACATCCCCGAGCACAGGCACCTCCCAACACCAACACCCCCGAGCACCAACACCACCCAACACCAACACCCCCCGAGCACCTGCACCTCCCAACACCCCCGAGCACCGGCACCTCCCAACACCAACACCCCCGAGCACTGGCACCTCCCAACACCCCCGAGCACTGGCACCTCCCAACACCCCCGAGCACCAGCACCACCCAACATCCCCGAGCACCAGCACCACCTAACACCCCCCAGCACCAGCACCACCCAATACCAACACCTCCGAGCACCGGCACCGCCCAACACCAACACCCCCGAGCACCAGCACCACCAACACCCCCGAGCACCAACCAAAACCATTACCTCCGAGCACCAGCACCACCCAACACCAACATGCCCGAGCGCCGGCATCTCCCAACACCCCCGAGCACCAACACCCCCGAGCACCAGCACCTCTCAACACCAACACCCCGGAGCACCGGCACCACCCAACACCAACATCCCTGAGCACCGGCACCACCCAACACCTACACCCCCGAGCACCAGCACCACCCAACACCCCCGAGCACCGGCACCTCCCAACACCAACACCCCCCTAGCACTGGCACCACCCAACACCTCCGAGCACTGGCACCTCCCAACACCAACACCCCTCGAGCACTGGCACCACCCAGCACCAACACGCCCGAGCACCAGCACCACCCAATACCAACACCTCCGAGCACCAGCACCACCCAACACCCCCGAGCACCAGCACCACCCAACACCAACACCCCCGAGCACCAGCACCACACAACACCCCTGAGCACCGGCACATCTCAACACCCCCCCCCCCCTGAGCACCGGCACCACCCAACACCTACACCCCCGAGCACCAGCACCACCCAACACCCCCGAGCACCGGCACCTCCCAACACCAACACCCCCCTAGCACTGGCACCACCCAACACCTCCGAGCACTGGCACCTCCCAACACCAACACCCTTCGAGCACTGGCACCACCCAACACCAACACCCCCGAGCACCAGCACCACCCAATACCAACACCTCCGAGCACCAGCACCTCCCAACATCCCCGAGCACCAGCACCACCCAACACCAACACCCCCGAGCACCAGCACCACTCAACACCCCTGAGCACCGGCACATCTCAACACCAACCCCCCCCCCGAGCACTGGCACCACCCAACACCTCCGAGCACTGGAACCTCCCAACACCAACACCCCCAAGCACTGGCACCACCCAACACCAACAACCCCGAGCACTGGCACCTCCCAACACCTCCAAGCACCAGCACCACCCAACACCAACACCCCCGAGCACCAGCACCACCCAACACCAACAACCCCCGAGCAACGGCACCACCCAACACCCCCACGAGCACCGGCACCTCCCAACTTCCCCGAGCACCGGCACCACCCAACACCCACGAGCACCAGCTCCACCCAACACCAACACCCCCGAGCACTGGCACCACCCAACACCAGCACCACCCAACACACCTGAGCACCGGCACCTCCCAACACCAACGACCCCCGAGCACTGGCACCACCCAACACCAACAACCCCGAGCACCGGCACCTCCCAACACTTCCGAGCACCAGCACCACCCAACACCCCCACGAGCACCGGCACCACCCAACACCAACACCCCCCGAGCGCCGGCACCACCTAACACCCCTGAGCACCAACACCCCCGAGCACCAGCACCTCCCAACACCAACACCCCCCGAGCACTGGTACCACCCAACACCTCACTCCTATTGTTCCATATGACTGTTTGTTCTTTGTAGTGTGATATAGTTGTATATGTCCCCTATGATTTGTAAAGCGCTACGTAATTTGATGGCGCTATATAAATAAAGATTATTATTATTATTATTATTATTATTATTATAACACCTCCGAGCACCAGCACCACCCAACACCCCTGAGCACCGGCATCTCCCAACACCAACGACCCCCGAGCACTGGCACCACACAACACCAACAACCCCGAGCACCGGCACCTCCCAACACTTCCGAGCACCAGCACCACCCAACACCAACACCCCCACGAGCACCGGCACCACCTAACACCAACACCCCCCGAGCACCGGCACCAGCCAACACCAACACCCCCATGAGCACCGGCACCACCCAAAACCAACACCCCCGAGCACCAGCACCACCCAACATCCCCGAGCACCAGCACCACCTAACACCCCCCAGCACCTGCACCACCCAATACCAACACCTCCGAGCACCGGCACCGCCCAACACCAACACCCCCGAGCACCAGCACCACCAACACCCCCGAGCACCACCCAACACCAACATGCCCGAGCGCCGGCATCTCCCAACACCAACACCCCCTAGCACCAGCACCTCTCAACACCAACACCCCGGAGCACCGGCACCACCCAACACCAACATCCCTGAGCACCGGCACCACCCAACACCTACACCCCCGAGCACCAGCACCACCCAACACCCCCGAGCACCGGCACCTCCCAACACCAACACCCCCCTAGCACTGGCACCACCCAACACCTCCGAGCACTGGCACCTCCCAACACCAACACCCCCCGAGCACTGGCACCACCCAACACCAACAACCCCGAGCACCAGCACCACCCAATACCAACACCTCCGAGCACCAGCATCTCCCAACATCCCCGAGCACCAGCACCACCCAACACCAACACCCCCGAGCACCAGCACCACCCAACACCCCTGAGCACCGGCACATCTCAACACCAACCGCCCCCCCCCCCCCCGAGCACCACCCAACACCAACACCTCCGAGCACTGGAACCTCCCAACACCAACACCCCCAAGCACTGGCACCACCCAACACCAACAACCCCGAGCATTGGCACCTCCCAACACCTACAAGCACCAGCACCACCCAACACCAACACCCCGAGCACCAGCACCACCCAACACCAACAACACCCGAGCACCGGCACCAACCAACACCCCCAAGAGCACCGGCACCTCCCAACACCAACACCCCCGAGCACTGGCACCACCCAACACCAACACCTCCGAGCACCAGCACCACCCAACACACCTGAGCACCGGCACCTCCCAACACCAACGACCCCCGAGCACTGGCACCACCCAACAACCCCTCTCACCGGCACCTCCCAACACTTCCGAGCACCAGCACCACCCAACACCCCCACGAGCACCGGCACCACCCAACACCAACACCCCCCGAGCACCGGCACCCCCAACACCAACACCCCCACGAGCACCGGCACCTCCTAACACCCCCGAGCACCAACACCCCCGAGCACCAGCACCTGCCAACACCAACACCCCCCGAGCACTGGCACCACCCAACACCAACAACCCGAGCACTGGCACCTCCCAACACCTCCAAGCACCAGCACCACCCAACACCAACACCCCCGAGCACCAGCACCACCCAACACCAACAACCCCTGAGCACCGGCACCACCCAACACCCCCACGAGCACCGGCACCACCCAACACCCACGAGCACCAGCTCCACCCAACACCAACACCCCCGAGCACTGGCACCACCCAACACCAACACCTCCGAGCACCAGCACCACCCAACACACCTGAGCACCGGCACCTCCCAACACCAACGACCCCCGAGCACTGGCACCACCCAACAACCCCGAGCACCGGCACCTCCCAACACTTCCGAGCACCAGCACCACCCAACACCCCCACGAGCACCGGCACCACCCAACACCAACACCCCCCGAGCACCGGCACCCCCAACACCAACACCCCCACGAGCACCGGCACCTCCTAACACCCCCGAGCACCAACACCCCCGAGCACCAGCACCTGCCAACACCAACACCCCCCGAGCACTGGCACCACCCAACACCAACAACCCGAGCACTGGCACCTCCCAACACCTCCAAGCACCAGCACCACCCAACACCAACACCCCCGAGCACCAGCACCACCCAACACCAACAACCCCCGAGCACCGGCACCACCCAACACCCACGAGCACCAGCTCCACCCAACACCAACACCCCCGAGCACTGGCACCACCCAACACCAACACCTCCGAGCACCAGCACCACCAAACACACCTGAGCACCAGCACCACCCAACACCCCCACGAGCACCGGCACCACCCAACACCAACACCCCCCGAGCACCGGTACCACCCAACACCCCCACGAGCACCGGCACCTCCTAACACCCCCGAGCACCAGCACCTCCCAACACCAACAACCCCAGAGCATTGGCACCACCCAACACCTCCGAGCACCAGCACCACCCAACACCCCTGAGCACCGGCAGCTCCCAACACCAACGACCCCCGAGCACTGGCACCACACAACACCAACAACCCCGAGCACCGGCACCTCCCAACACTTCCGAGCACCAGCACCACCCAACACCAACACCCGCACGAGCACCGGCACCACCTAACACCAACACCCCCTGAGCACCGGCACCACCCAACACCAACACCCCCATGAGCACCGGCACCACCCAACACCAACACCCCCATGAGCACCGGCACCTCCCAACACACCCGACCACCAGCACCTCCCAACATCCCCGAGCACCAGCACCACCCAACACCAACACCTCCGAGCACCGGCGCCTCCCACCACCCCCAAGCACCAGCACCTCCCAACACCTCCAAGCACCAGCACCGCCAAACACCAACAACCCCGAGCACCAGCACCACCCAATACCAAAAACCCCCGAGCACCGGCACCACCCAACACCCCACCCCCACGAGCACCGGCACCTCCCAACACCCCCGAGCACCGGCACCACCCAACACCCCCGAGCACCAGCTCCATCCAACACCAACACCCCCAAGCACCAGCACCTCCCAACACCCCCGAGCACCAGCACCACCCAACAGCCCCGAGCACCGGCACCTCCCAACACCCCCCGAGCACCGGCACCACCCAACACCACCCTACACCAACACCCCCGAGCACCACCCAACACCCCCGAGCACCAGCACCTCCCAACACCTCTGAGCACCAGCACCACCCAACACCAACAACCCCGAGCACCGGCACCTTCCAACACCAACACCCCCGAGCACCGGCACCTTCCAACACCAACACCCCCGAGCACCGGCACCTTCCAACACCAACACCCCGAGCACCGGCACCACCGAACACCAACACCTCTGAGCACCGGCACCACCCAACACCAACACCCCCGAGCACCAGCACCCCCCAACACCCCTGAGCACCAGCACCACCCAACACCAACAACCCCGAGCACCACCCAACACCAACACCCCCGAGCACCAGCACCTTCCAACACCAACACCTCCGAGCACCAGCACCACCCAACACCAACACCCCCGAGCACAGGCACCTCCCAACACCAACACCCCCGAGCACCAACACCACCCAACACCAACACCCCCCGAGCACCTGCACCTCCCAACACCCCCGAGCACCGGCACCTCCTAACACCAACACCCCAGAGCACCGGCACCACCCAACACCAACATCCCCGAGCACCGGCACCACCCAACACCAACACCCCCCGAGCACCAGCACCACCCAACACCCCCGAGCACCGGCACCAGCCAACACCAACACCTCTGAGCACCAGCACTACCCAACACTTCCAAGCACCACCCAACACCAACACCCCCGAGCACCTGCACCACCCAACACCAACACCTCCAAGCATCAGCACCACCCAACAGCAATACCCCCGAGCACCTGCACCACCCAACACCAACACCCCCCCCCCCCGAGCACCGGCACCACCCAACACCAACACCCCCCGCCCGAGCACCGGCACCACCCAACACCAACACCTCCGAGCACCAGCACCACCTAACACCAACACCCCCAAGCACCAGCACCTTCCAACACCCCCGAGCACCGGCACCACCCAACACCAACACCCCCGAGCACCGGCACCACCCAACACCAACACCCCCCAAGCACTGGCACCAGGAACAGCACCACCCAACACCCACGAGCACCGGCACCACCCAACACCAACACCCCCGAGCACCGGCACCTCCCAACTCCAATACCCCCCCGAGCACCGGCACCACCCAACACCTCCGAGCACCAGCACCTCCCAGCACCCCCGAGCACCAGCACCACCCAAGAACCCCGAGCACCAGCACCACCATACACCCCTGAGCACCGGCACCACCTAACACCAACACCCCCAAGCACCGACACCTCCCAACACCAGCACCAACACCCCCCCAGCACCAGCACCACCCAACACCTCCGAGCACCGGCACCTCCCAACACCAACACCCCCTGAGCACCAGCACCTCCCAACACCAACAACCCCGAGCACCAGCACCTCCCAACACCCCCGAGCACCACCCAACACCAACAACCCCGAGCACCACCCAACACCAACACCCCCAAACACCGGCACCTCCCAACACCCCGAGCACCGGCACCTCCCAACACCAACACCCCCGAGCACCGGCACCTCCCAACACCCCCGAGCACCGGCACCTCCCAACACCAACACCCCCGAGCACCGGCACCACCCAACACCGACACCCCCGAGCACCAGCATCTCCCAACACCCCCAAGCACCAGCATGACCCAACACCCCCGGGCACCAGCACCTCCCAACACACCCGAGCAAAAGCACGACTAAACACCAACACCCCCAAGAACCGGCACCACCCAACACCTCCGAGCACCAGCACCACCCAACCCCCCCCCCCCCGAGCACCAGCAACACCCAACACCCCCGAGCACCAGCAACACCCAACACCAACACCCCCGAGCACCGGCACCTCCCAACACCCCCTAGCACTGGCACCTCCCAACACCAACACCCCCGACCACTTGCACCACCCAACACCCCGAGCACTTGCACCACCCAACACCTCCGAGCACCAGCACCACCCAACACCACTACCTCCAAGCACCATCACCACCCAACACCAACACCCCCGAGCAACTACACCACCCAACACCCCCCCCCGAGCACCGGCACCCAACACCAACACCTCCGAGCACCAGCACCACCCAACACCAACACCCCCGAGCACCTGCAACACCCAACACCCCCGAGGACCAGCACCACCCAACACCAACCCCATCCCCCCGAGCACCGGCACTACCCAACACCAACACCCCCGAGCACCAGCACCTCCCAACACCAACACCCCCGAGCACCAGCACCTCCAAACACCCCCGAGCACCAGCACCACCCAACAACCCCGAGCACCGGCACCTTCCAACACCCCCCGAGCACCGGCACCACCCAACACCAACACCAACCTACACCAACACCCCCGAGCACCACCCAACACCCCCGAGCACCAGCACCACCCAACACCAACACGCCCGAACACCAGCACCACCCAACACCCCTGAGCACCAGCACCACCCAACACCCCCGAGCACCGGCACCTTCCAACACCAACACCCCTGAGCACCGGCACCTTCCAACACCAACACCCCCGAGCACCGGCACCTTCCAACACCAACACCCCGAGCACCGGCACCACCGAACACCAACACCTTTGAGCACCGGCACCACCCAACACCAACACCCACGAGCACCAGCACCTCCCAACACCCCTGAGCACCAGCACCACCCAATACCAACAGCCCCGAGCACCACCCAACACCAACACCTCCGAGCACCAGCACCTCCCAACACCAACACCTCCGAGCACCAGCACCACCCAACACCCCCGAGCACAGGCACCTCCCAACACCAACACCCCCCCGAGCAACGGCACCACCCAACACCAACACCCCCGAGCACCAGCACCACCCAACAACAACACCCCCCGAGCACCAGCACCACCCAACACCCCCGAGCACCGGCACCAGCCAACACCAACACCTCTGAGCACCAGCACCACCCAACACTTCCAAGCACCAGCACCACCCAACACCCCCAAGCACCTGCACCACCCAACACCTCCAAGCACCAGCACCACCCAACAACAATACCCCCGAGCACCTGCACCACCCAACACCAACACCCCCCCCCCGGGCACCGGCACCACCCAACACCAACACCTCCGAGCACCAGCACCACCTAACACCAACAGCCCTGAGCACCTGCACCACCCAACACCCCGAGCACCGGCACCACCCAACACCAACACCCCCAAGCACCAGCACCTCCCAACACCAACACCCCCCGAGCACCAGCACCTTCCAACACCCCCGAGCACCGGCACCACCCAACAGCAACACCCCCGAGCACCGGCACCACCCAACACCAACACCCCCCAAGCACTGGCACCAGGAACAGCACCACCCAACACCCACGAGCATCGGCACCACCCAACACCAACACCCCCGAGCAACGGCACCTCCCAACACCAATACCCCTCCGAGCATTGGCACCACCCAACACCAACACCTCCGAGCACCAGCACCTCCCAACACCCCCGAGCACCAGCACCACCCAACAACCCCGATCACCGGCACCCAACAGCAACACCCCTGAGCACCAGCACCACCCAATACCAACAGCCCCGAGCACCACCCAACACCAACACCTCCGAGCACCAGCACCTCCCAACACCAACACCTCCGAGCACCAGCACCACCCAACACCCCCGAGCACAGGCACCTCCCAACACCAACACCCCCGAGCACCAACACCCCCGAGCACCAGCACCTCCCAACACCCCCGAGCACCGGCACCTCCCAACACCAACACCCCCCCGAACAACGGCACCACCCAACACCAACACCCCCGAGCACCAGCACCACCCAACACCAACACCCCCCGAGCACCAGCACCACCCAACACCCCCGAGCACCGGCACCAGCCAACACCAACACCTCTGAGCACCAGCACCACCCAACACTTCCAAGCACCAGCACCACCCAACACCCCCAAGCACCTGCACCACCCAACACCTCCAAGCACCAGCACCACCCAACAACAATACCCCCGAGCACCTGCACCACCCAACACCAACACCCCCCCCCGGGCACCGGCACCACCCAACACCAACACCTCCGAGCACCAGCACCACCTAACACCAACAGCCCCGAGCACCTGCACCACCCAACACCCCGAGCACCGGCACCACCCAACACCAACACCCCCAAGCACCAGCACCTCCCAACACCAACACCCCCCAAGCACCAGCACCTTCCAACACCCCCGAGCACCGGCACCACCCAACAGCAACACCCCCGAGCACCGGCACCACCCAACACCAACACCCCCCAAGCACTGGCACCTGGAACAGCACCACCCAACACCCACGAGCATCGGCACCACCCAACACCAACACCCCCGAGCACCGGCACCTCCCAACACCAATACCCCTCCGAGCATTGGCACCACCCAACACCAACACCTCCGAGCACCAGCACCTCCCAACACCCCCGAGCACCAGCACCACCCAACAACCCCGATCACCGGCACCCAACACCAACACCTCCGAGCACCAGCACCACCCAACACCAACATCCCCGAGCACCGGCACCTCCCAACACCAACACCCCTGACCACCTGCACCACCCAACACCCCCGACCACCTGCACCACCCAACACCTCCGAGCACCAGCACCACCCAACACCTCCGAGCACCAGCACCACCCAACACCTCCGAGCACCAGCACCACCCAACACCAACATCCCCGAGCACCGGCACCATCCAACACCAACACCCCCGAGCACCGGCACCTCCCAACACCAACACCCCCCCGAGCACCGGCACCACCCAACACCAACACCCCCGAGCACCAGCACCACCCAACACCAACAACCCCCGAGCACCGGCACCAGCCAACACCTCCGAGCACCGGCACCACCCAACACTTCCAAGCACCAGCACCACCCAACAACAACACCCCCGAGCACCTGCACCACCCAACACCTCCAAGCACCAGCACCACCCAACAACAATACCCCCGAGCACCTGCACCACCCAACACCCCCCCCCCGGGCACCGGCACCACCCAACACCAACACCTCCGAGCACCAGCACCACCTAACACCAACAGCCCCGAGCACCTGCACCACCCAACACCCCGAGCACCGGCACCACCCAACACCAACACCCCCAAGCACCAGCACCTCCCAACACCAACACCCCCGAGCACCAGCACCTTCCAACACCCCCGAGCACCGGCACCACCCAACAGCAACACCCCCGAGCACCGGCACCACCCAACACCAACACCCCCCAAGCACTGGCACCAGGAACAGCACCACCCAACACCCACGAGCATCGGCACCACCCAACACCAACACCCCCGAGCACCGGCACCTCCCAACACCAATACCCCTCCGAGCATTGGCACCACCCAACACCAACACCCCCGAGCACCAGCACCACCCAACAACCCCGATCACCGGCACCCAACACCAACACCTCCGAGCACCAGCACCACCCAACACCAACATCTCCGAGCACCGGCAGCTCCCAACACCAACACCCCCGAGCACCGGCACCTCCCAACACCAGCACCCCTGACCACCTGCACCACCCAACACCCCCGACCACCTGCACCACCCAACACCTCCGAGCACCAGCACCACCCAACACCTCCGAGTACCAGCACCACCCAACACCAACATCCCCGAGCACCGGCACCACCCAACACCAACACCCCCGAGCACCGGCACCTCCCAACACCAACACCCCCCCCGAGCACCGGCACCACCCAACACCAACACCCCCGAGCACCAGCACCACCCAACACCAACAACCCCCGAGCACCGGCACCAGCCAACACCAACACCTCCGAGCACCAGCACCACCCAACACTTCCAAGCACCAGCACCACCCAACAACAACACCCCCGAGCACCTGCACCACCCAACACCTCCAAGCACCAGCACCACCCAACAACAATACCCCCGAGCACCTGCACCACCCAACACCAACACCCCCCCCCCCGAGCACCGGCACCACCCAACACCAACACCTCCGAGCACCAGCACCACCTAACACCAACAGCCCCGAGCACCGGCACCACCCAACATCAACACCCCCAAGCACCAGCACTTCCCAACAACAACACCCCCCGAGCACCAGCACCACCCAACACCAACACCCCCGAGCACCAGCACCACCCAACACCAACACCCCCCAAGCACTGGCACCAGGAACAGCACCACCCAACACCCCCGAGCACCGGCACCACCCAACACCAACACCCCCGAGCACCAGCACCACCCAACACCCCCCAAGCACTGGCACCAGGAACAGCACCACCCAACACCCTCGAGCACCGGCACCACCCAACACCAACACCCCCGAGCACCGGCACCTCCCAACACCAATACCTCACCCGAGCACCGGCACCACCCAACACCAACACCTCCGAGCACCAGCACCTCCCAACACCCCCGAGCACCAGCACCACCCAACAACCCCGAGCACCGGCACCCAACACCAACCCCCTCCCCCCCCCTCAAGCACCGACACCACCCAACACCCCTGAGCACCAGCACCTCCAAACACCCCCGAGCACCAGGAACAGCACCACCCAACACCCCTGAGCACCAGCACCTCCCAACATCAACACCCCCGAGCACCGGCACCTCCCAACACCCCCGAGCACCGGCACCTCCCAACACCCCCGAGCAGCAGCACCACCCAACACCCCCAAGCACCAGCACCTCCAAACACCAACACCCCCCGAGCACCAGCACCTTCCAACACCCCCGAGCACCGGCACCACCCAACACCAACACCCCCAAGCACCGGCACCACCCAACACCAACACCCCCCAAGCACTGGCACCAGGAACAGCACCACCCAACACCCACGAGCAGCGGCACCACCTAACACCAACACCCCCGAGCACCGGCACCTCCCAACACCAATACCCCCCCGAGCACCGGCACCACCCAACACCAACACCTCCGAACAACAGCACCTCCCAACACCCTCGAGCACCAGCACCACCCAACAACCCCGAGCACCGGCACCCAACACCAACCCCTCCGAGCCCCAGCACCACCCAACACCAACAACCCCGAGCACCAGCACCTCCCAACACCAACACCCCCGAGCACCGGCACCTCCCAACACCAACACCCCCGACCACCTGCACCACCCAACACCCCCGACCACCTGCACCACCCAACACCTCCGAGCACCAGTACCACCCAACACCAACATCTCCAAGCACCAGCACCACCCAACACCAACACCCTCGAGCACCTGCACCACCCAACACCAACACCCCCCCCCGAGCACCGGCACCCAACACCAACACCTCAGAGCACCAGCACCACCAAACACCAACACCCCCGAGCACCAGCACCACCCAACACCAACCCCTTCCCCCCGAGCACCGGCACCACACAACACCAACACCCCCGAGCACCAGCACCACCCAACACCAACCCCCCCCCCTCAAGCACCGGCACCACCCAACACCCCTAAGCACCAACACCCCCGAGCACCAGCACCACCCAACACCAACCAACAGCCCTGAGCATCGGCACCTCCCAACACCAACACCCCTGAGCACCGCCACCACCCAACACCAAAACCCCAGCACCTCCCAACACCCCCGAGCACTGGCACCTCCCAACACCAACACCCCGAAGCACAGGCACCTCCCAACACCAACACCCCCGAGCACCAGCACCACCTAACACCAACACCTCCAAGCACCAGCACCACCCAACACCAACACCCTCGAGCAACAGCACTTCCCAACACCCCCGAGCACCAGCACCACCCAACACCAACAACCCTGAGCACCGGCACCACCCAATGCCAACACCCCCAAGCACCGGCACCACCCAACACCAACACCCCCTGCCCCCTACACTGCCCCCCAACACCACCGCAACACTGTGCCCCCTTCCCCCAAACACTGTGCTCTCTTCTCCCCAACACCACCCCAACACTGTGCCCCCTTCCCCCCACACCACCCCAACACTGTGCTCCCTACCCCCCAATACCACCCCAAAACTGTGCTCCCTACCCCCCAACACCACCCCAACACTGTGCTCCCTACCCCCCAACACCACCCCAACACTGTGCTCCCTACCCCCCCAACACCACCCCAACACTGTGCCCCCTTCCCCCCAACACCACCCCAACACTGTGGCCCCTACCCCCAACACTGTGCCCCGTACCCCCAACACTGCCCTGACCCCCAACACCACCCCAACACTGTGCCCCGTACCCCCAACACAACCCCAACACTGTGCCCCCTTCCCCCCTACACTGTGCCCCCTACCCCCAACACTGTGCCCCCAACACCACCCCAACACTCTGCCCTCTACCCCCCAACACCACCCCAACACTGTGCTCCCTACTCCCCAACACTGTGCCCCCTGCCCCCCAACACCACCCCAACACTGTGCCCCCTACCCCCCAACACCACCTCAACACCTCCCCAACACTGTCCCCTACCCCCCAACACCACCCAAACACTGTCCCCTACCCCCCAACACCCCCCCTACCCCCCAACACCAACCCAACACTGTCCCCCCTTACCCCCAACACCACCCCAACACTGTGCCCCCTGCTCCCAACACCACCCCAACACTGTGCCCCCTGCCTCCCAACACCACCCCAATACTTTCCCCTGCCTCCCCAACACCACCCCAACAATGTGCACCCTACCCCAATACACCACCCTAAACTGTCCCCCCTTATCCCCAACACCACCCCAACACTGTGCTCCCTACCCCCAACACCACCCCAACACTGTGCTCCCTACCCCCCCAACACCACCCCATCACTGTGCTCCCTACCCCCAACCCTGTGCCCCCTGCCCCCCAACACCACCCCAACACTTTGCTCCCTACCACCCAACCCTGTGCCCCCTGCCCCCCAACACCACCCCAACACTGTGCTCCCTACCCCCCAACACCAACCCTGTGCCCCCTGCCCCCCCAACACTGTGCTTCCTACCCCCCAACACTGTGCCCCCTGACCTCCTTACACCACCCCAACACTGTGCCCCTTGACCCCCCTACACCACCCCAACACTGTGCTCCCTACCCCCAACACCACCCCAACACTGTGCCCCCTTCCCCCCAACACCACCCCAAACTCTTCCAGTCTCTGTATCTCTGGTACAACCTGCTGATGTCTCTCTGTGACTCTTCCAGTCTCTGTATCTCTGTACAACCTGCTGATGTCTCTCTGTGACTCTTCCAGTCTCTGTATCTCTAGTACAACCTGCTGATGTCTCTCTGTGACTCTTCCAGTCTCTGTATCTCTGGTACAACCTGCTGATGTCTCTCTGTGACTCTTCCAGTCTCTGTATCTCTGGTACAACCTGCTGATGTCTCTCTGTGACTCTTCCAGTCTCTGTATCTCTGGTACAACCTGCTGATGTCTCTGTATCTCTGGTACAACCTGCTGATGTCTCTCTGTGACTCTTCCAGTCTCTGTCTCTCTGTACAACCTGCTGATGTCTCTCTGTGACTCTTCCAGTCTCTGTATCTCTGGTACAACCTGCTGATGTCTCTGTATCTCTGGTACAACCTGCTGATGTCTCTCTGTGACTCTTCCAGTCTCTGTATCTCTGGTACAACCTGCTGATGTCTCTCTGTGACTCTTCCAGTCTCTGTATCTCTGTACAACCTGCTGATGTCTCTCTGTGACTCTTTCAGTCTCTCTGTATCTCTGGTACAACCTGCTGATGTCTCTCTGTGACTCTTTCAGTCTCTCTGTATATCTGGTACAACCTGCTGATGTCTCTGTGACTCTTCCAGTCTCTGTATCTCTGGTACAACCTGCTGATGTCTCTGTATCTCTGGTACAACCTGCTGATGTCTCTCTGTGACTCTTCCAGTCTCTGTCTCTCTGTACAACCTGCTGATGTCTCTCTGTGACTCTTCCAGTCTCTGTATCTCTGGTACAACCTGCTGATGTCTCTGTATCTCTGGTAAAACCTGCTGATGTCTCTCTGTGACTCTTCCAGTCTCTGTATCTCTGGTACAACCTGCTGATGTCTCTCTATGACTCTTCCAGTCTCTGTATCTCTGTACAACCTGCTGATGTCTCTCTGTGACTCTTTCAGTCTCTCTGTATCTCTGGTACAACCTGCTGATGTCTCTATGTGACTCTTTCAGTCTCTCTGTATATCTGGTACAACCTGCTGATGTCTCTGTGACTCTTCCAGTCTCTGTATCTCTGGTACAACCTGCTGATGTCTCTCTGTGACTCTTCCAGTCTCTGTATCTCTGGTACAACCTGCTGATGTCTCTCTGTGACTCTTCCAGTCTCTGTATCTCTGGTACAACCTGCTGATGTCTCTCTGTGACTCTTCCAGTCTCTGTATCTCTGGTACAACCTGCTGATGTCTCTCTGTGACTCTTCCAGTCTCTGTATCTCTGGTACAACCTGCTGATGTCTCTCTGTGACTCTTCCAGTCTCTGTATCTCTGGTACAACCTGCTGATGTCTCTCTGTGACTCTTCCAGTCTTTGTATCTCTGGTACAACCTGCTGATGTCTCTCTGTGACTCTTCCAGTCTCTGTATCTCTGTACAACCTGCTGATGTCTCTCTGTGACTCTTTCAGTCTCTCTGTATCTCTGGTACAACCTGCTGATGTCTCTGTATCTCTGGTACAACCTGCTGATGTCTCTCTGTGACTCTTCCAGTCTCTGTCTCTCTGTACAACCTGCTGATGTCTCTCTGTGACTCTTCCAGTCTCTGTATCTCTGGTACAACCTGCTGATGTCTCTGTATCTCTGGTAAAACCTGCTGATGTCTCTCTGTGACTCTTCCAGTCTCTGTATCTCTGGTACAACCTGCTGATGTCTCTCTATGACTCTTCCAGTCTCTGTATCTCTGTACAACCTGCTGATGTCTCTCTGTGACTCTTTCAGTCTCTCTGTATCTCTGGTACAACCTGCTGATGTCTCTATGTGACTCTTCCAGTCTCTGTATCTCTGTACAACCTGCTGATGTCTCTCTGTGACTCTTTCAGTCTCTCTGTATCTCTGGTACAACCTGCTGATGTCTCTATGTGACTCTTTCAGTCTCTCTGTATATCTGGTACAACCTGCTGATGTCTCTGTGACTCTTCCAGTCTCTGTATCTCTGGTACAACCTGCTGATGTCTCTCTGTGACTCTTCCAGTCTCTGTATCTCTGGTACAACCTGCTGATGTCTCTCTGTGACTCTTCCAGTCTCTGTATCTCTGGTACAACCTGCTGATGTCTCTCTGTGACTCTTCCAGTCTCTGTATCTCTGGTACAACCTGCTGATGTCTCTCTGTGACTCTTCCAGTCTCTGTATCTCTGGTACAACCTGCTGATGTCTCTCTGTGACTCTTCCAGTCTCTGTATCTCTGGTACAACCTGCTGATGTCTCTCTGTGACTCTTCCAGTCTTTGTATCTCTGGTACAACCTGCTGATGTCTCTCTGTGACTCTTCCAGTCTCTGTATCTCTGTACAACCTGCTGATGTCTCTCTGTGACTCTTTCAGTCTCTCTGTATCTCTGGTACAACCTGCTGATGTCTCTCTGTGACTCTTTCAGTCTCTCTGTATATCTGGTACAACCTGCTGATGTCTCTCTGTGACTCTTCCAGTCTTTGTATCTCTGGTACAACCTGCTGATGTCTCTCTGTGACTCTTCCAGTCTCTGTATCTCTGTACAACCTGCTGATGTCTCTCTGTGACTCTTTCAGTCTCTCTGTATCTCTGGTACAACCTGCTGATGTCTCTCTGTGACTCTTTCAGTCTCTCTGTATCTCTGGTACAACCTGCTGATGTCTCTCTGTGACTCTTCCAGTCTCTGTATCTCTGTACAACCTGCTGATGTCTCTCTGTGACTCTTTCAGTCTCTCTGTATCTCTGGTACAACCTGCTGATGTCTCTCTGTGACTCTTCCAGTCTCTGTATCTCTGTACAACCTGCTGATGTCTCTCTGTGACTCTTTCAGTCTCTCTGTATCTCTGGTACAACCTGCTGATGTCTCTCTGTGACTCTTTCAGTCTCTCTGTATATCTGGTACAACCTGCTGATGTCTCTGTGACTCTTCCAGTCTCTGTATCTCTGGTACAACCTGCTGATGTCTCTGTATCTCTGGTACAACCTGCTGATGTCTCTCTGTGACTCTTCCAGTCTCTGTCTCTCTGTACAACCTGCTGATGTCTCTCTGTGACTCTTCCAGTCTCTGTATCTCTGGTACAACCTGCTGATGTCTCTGTATCTCTGGTACAACCTGCTGATGTCTCTCTGTGACTCTTCCAGTCTCTGTATCTCTGGTACAACCTGCTGATGTCTCTCTGTGACTCTTCCAGTCTCTGTATCTCTGTACAACCTGCTGATGTCTCTCTGTGACTCTTTCAGTCTCTCTGTATCTCTGGTACAACCTGCTGATGTCTCTCTGTGACTCTTTCAGTCTCTCTGTATATCTGGTACAACCTGCTGATGTCTCTGTGACTCTTCCAGTCTCTGTATCTCTGGTACAACCTGCTGATGTCTCTGTATCTCTGGTACAACCTGCTGATGTCTCTCTGTGACTCTTCCAGTCTCTGTCTCTCTGTACAACCTGCTGATGTCTCTCTGTGACTCTTCCAGTCTCTGTATCTCTGGTACAACCTGCTGATGTCTCTCTGTGACTCTTCCAGTCTCTGTATCTCTGGTACAACCTGCTGATGTCTCTCTGTGACTCTTCCAGTCTTTGTATCTCTGGTACAACCTGCTGATGTCTCTCTGTGACTCGTCCAGTCTCTCTCTCTCTGGTACAACCTGCTGATGTCTCTCTGTGACTCTTCCAGTCTCTGTATCTCTGGTACAACCTGCTGATGTCTCTCTGTGACTCTTCAAGTCTCTGTATATCTGGTACAACCTGCTGATGTCTCTCTGTGACTCGTCCAGTCTCTGTCTCTCTGGTACAACCTGCTGATGTCTCTCTGTGACTCTTTCAGTCTCTCTGTATCTCTGGTACAACCTGCTGATGTCTCTCTGTGACTCTTCCAGTCTCTGTATGTATCTCTGTACAACCTGCTGATGTCTCTCTGTGACTCTTCCAGTCTCTGTATCTCTGGCACAACCTGCTGATGTCTCTGTGACTCTTCCAGTCTCTGTATCTCTGGTACAACCTGCTGATGTCTCTCTGTGACTCTTCCAGTCTCTGTATCTCTGTACAACCTGCTGATGTCTCTCTGTGACTCTTCCAGTCTCTGTATCTCTGTACAACCTGGTGATGTCTCTCTGTGACTCTTCCAGTCTCTGTATCTCTGGTACAACCTGCTGATGTCTCTCTGTGACTCTTCCAGTCTCTGTATCTCTGGTACAACCTGCTGATGTCTCTCTGTGACTCTTCCAGTCTCTGTATCTCTGGTACAACCTGCTGATGTCTCTCTGTGACTCTTCCAGTCTCTGTATCTCTGGTACAACCTGCTGATGTCTCTCTGTGACTCTTCCAGTCTCTGTATCTCTGGTACAACCTGCTGATGTCTCTCTGTGACTCTTCCAGTCTCTGTATCTCTGGTACAACCTGCTGATGTCTCTCTGTGACTCTTCCAGTCTCTCTGTATCTCTGGTACAACCTGCTGATGTCTCTCTGTGACTCTTCCAGTCTCTGTATCTCTGGTACAACCTGCTGATGTCTCTCTGTGACTCTTCCAGTCTCTGTATCTCTGGTACAACCTGCTGATGTCTCTCTGTGACTCGTCCAGTCTCTGTCTCTCTGGTACAACCTGCTGATGTCTCTCTGTGACTCTTCCAGTCTCTGTATCTCTGGTACAACCTGCTGATGTCTCTCTGTGACTCTTCCAGTCTCTGTATATCTGGTACAACCTGCTGATGTCTCTCTGTGACTCGTCCAGTCTCTGTATCTCTGGTACAACCTGCTGATGTCTCTCTGTGACTCTTCCAGTCTCTGTATCTCTGTACAACCTGCTGATGTCTCTCTGTGACTCTTCCAGTCTCTGTATCTCTGGTACAACCTGCTGATGTCTCTCTGTGACTCTTTCAGTCTCTCTGTATCTCTGGTACAACCTGCTGATGTCTCTCTGTGACTCTTCCAGTCTCTGTATCTCTGTACAACCTGCTGATGTCTCTCTGTGACTCTTCCAGTCTCTGTATCTCTGTACAACCTGCTGATGTCTCTCTGTGACTCTTCCAGTCTCTGTATCTCTGGTACAACCTGCTGATGTCTCTCTGTGACTCTTTCAGTCTCTCTGTATCTCTGGTACAACCTGCTGATGTCTCTCTGTGACTCTTCCAGTCTCTGTATCTCTGGCACAACCTGCTGATGTCTCTCTGTGACTCTTCCAGTCTCTGTATCTCTGGCACAACCTGCTGATGTCTCTGTGACTCTTCCAGTCTCTGTATCTCTGGTACAACCTGCTGATGTCTCTCTGTGACTCTTCCAGTCTCTGTATCTCTGTACAACCTGCTGATGTCTCTCTGTGACTCTTCCAGTCTCTGTATCTCTGTACAACCTGCTGATGTCTCTCTGTGACTCTTCCAGTCTCTGTCTCTCTGGTACAACCTGCTGTTTCTGTGACTGTTTAATACCAGCGCCACTTCTGTCTGAAACTTCGCTATGGTGCAGAACAATTAATGATTTAGGTTTGGTTTTGGTTGTGATGTAGCTACACTAATGCAGAAACATTAGTGTGGACTGCACATTGGGTTTCCATCCTTTTTTCTCAGGCTCTTACACAATGTCTTGGAGCACAGATTGTGATTTCTAAGAGAAGAAAAGCTAGAAGACCATCTATGAAGTGCAGGGAACCCCGAGCGCCCTCCAGCGGTGGCACAGAGTTCAGGGTCCTATCACTGTTGGACTGCGCCTGTTCGTGTAGATTCTCTCTTTGAGGAAGACCAGGGCACATTGTCCAGTCCTTGGTCCCACAGATTTGTGTAGCTGAAACAGGTCCAAATGTTCTGTGGACACAAAGGTCTGGAGATTTCTCGCCGAGATGTGATTTGACACGGAATGGCGACATGGACACCCGGCTACATAGTAATGGAGGGAGAACTAAAAATAACGAGGACCGCGTCCTCTGCAGATCTATTGTCCTTAGGCCCAGTTCACACCCGCCTCTGGGCTTACTCTCTACGTTTAAGGAGAAAGGAACACAAATTAAGATTGTTGGGTCATCATTTCACCTAAGACTTTAGTGGGTGTTTCGGTACCATCCATTACCCATCCAGTATCACAAGCTGCATCGCTATTAAGAGAAGGTAACACGGGCGAGCCCTACACAATGCTGTGAATGTGGGACGCTAGGCCGGTACAACCCATTCAAAGCTTAACTGTAAAAGTGACTTGTCAAGAAATGGGCCTACCAGAGCTGGAGAAGCCTGTGCCAACAATTCCAGCGATATCTGGGCCCTGCTAATGGCTTCTTGCCAGCTTCAAGATAGAGCCAATGGGTTTATCACGCTGCAAAATCCTTTCCGTTTCTCCTGAAGTGGGCGGGACCTCCTGGTTGTGACATCACCTATGGGCAGTGAGGCCAGAGCATTGAGGGCATTCATATGAACATGCACAAACAGCTCAGCCAATCAGGACACAGAATCAGTGTTACTGCTTGTACAAAGATGTAGTGCAGAGCGGAGGAGACACAGAGCACTGGATCCATGCATCACACAGGAATCTACTACATCACAAAGATATATTACAACATGTCCACCTACACCATAAACAACTACATAGGAATAAACATATATATTCAGTGAAACCTCTCAGAGAGGACCCCCCCCCCTCCCCAAAAGACAGTTTATATTCAATTACTGATTTTTACTAAAGTGTGTGGAAGCTGTCCCCTATCTGCAGACCACCCCATCCCTGTGCAGAAGGGTCTCCCTGCATACCCAGCGCTGTGTGCGGGATCTGATCCAGTCATTGAAGTTTTTATTCTTTACAATTCTTTAGGGTCACAAAACATGTCCAAGACTCACCTTAACCCAGGAGGCCTCCGAGGCTCCATACGCCTGCGCTGCACAGAAGCCCTCCGAGGCTCCATACGCCTGCGCTGCACAGAAGGCCTCCGATGCTTCATACGCCTGCACTGCACAGGAGGCCTCCGAGGCTCCATACGCCTGCACTGCACAGGAGGCCTCCGATGCTTCATACGCCTGCGCTGCACAGGAGGTCTCCGAGGCTCCATACGCCTGCGCTGCACAGAAGGCCTCCGAGGCTCCATAAGCCTGCACTGCACAGGAGGCCTCCGATGCTTCATACGCCTGCACTGCACAGGAGGCCTCCGAGGCTCCATACGCCTGCGCTGCACAGGAGGCCTCCGAGGCTCCATACGCCTGCGCTGCACAGGAGGCCTCCGAGGCTCCATACGCCTGCACTGCACAGGAGGCCTCCGAGGCTCCATACGCCTGCGCTGCACAGAAGGCCTCCGAGGCTCCATACGCCTGCGCTGCACAGAAGGCCTCCGAGGCTCCATACGCCTGCGCTGCACAGGAGGCCTCCGAGGCTCCATACGCCTGCGCTGCACAGGAGGCCTCCGAGGCTCCATACGCCTGCACTGCACAGGAGGCCTCCGAGGCTCCATACGCCTGCGCTGCACAGAAGGCCTCCGAGGCTCCATACGCCTGCACTGCACAGGAGGCCTCCGAGGCTCCATACGCCTGCGCTGCACAGAAGGCCTCCGAGGCTCCATACGCCTGCACTGCACAGAAGGCCTCCGAGGCTCCATACGCCTGCGCTGCACAGAAGGCCTCCGAGGCTCCATACGCCTGCACTGCACAGGAGGCCTCCGATGCTTCATACGCCTGCACTGCACAGGAGGCCTCCAAGGCTCCATACGCCTGCGCTGCACAGAAGGCCTCCGAGGCTCCATACGCCTGCACTGCACAGGAGGCCTCCGAGGCTCCATACGCCTGCGCTGCACAGAAGGCCTCCGAGGCTCCATACGCCTGCGCTGCACAGGAGGCCTCCGAGGCTCCATACGCCTGCGCTGCACAGGAGGCCTCCGATGCTTCATACGCCTGCACTGCACAGAAGGCCTCAGTGCATGCGCTACCCACTGGATGAGTTTTACACTACAGGCACTAGATAACTTCACATCACAACTAACCACGCACTACCCTCAGTCATATATATAACACAGCGGCCACCCACCATATGAGTATTACACTAGTCACCAGATGACCTCACATTACACCTAGAGTCTGCACTTGTGTTACCCTCAGTCATATATAACACAGCAGCCACCAACCCGATGAGTATTACACTACAGTCACCAGATGACCTCACACATCACACCTATAGCCAGCGCCTGCACTAGCCTCAGTCATATACAGTCATGGGCAAACGTTTTGAGAATGACACAAATCTCCTCTTGTCACATGATGTGTCCCTCTGGTCTGTCAGATGTTTATCACATACAGAGATACAAGTGCAATCATATTATGGGGAGCAGAAGCTTTTATTGTCAGGTGGGAGGAGTTACTGCAGCCAGTCAGTATCTGCAGGACCTCTCCTTCTTCTTCAGGACCTCTGCAATTCTCCCTGGCAGCTCTCACTCACCTCCTGCACCAGATCCTGACTGATCCCGTCCATTCCTGCAAATCACTGCTGCATTCTGTCACAATGTGTTGGGTTTTGTTTGTCCCCCGTCTCCTGATGATTGACCACAAGTTCTCAATGGGATAAGATCTGGGGAGTCTCCAGGCCATGGACCCAGAATCTCTGTGTTCTGTTCCCGGAGCCATGGACCCAGAATCTCTGTGTTCTGTTCCCGGAGCCATGGAGCCAGAATCTCTGTGTTCTGTTCCCGGAGCCATGGACCCAGAATCTCTGTGTTCTGTTCCCGGCCATGGACCCAGAATCTCTGTGTTCTGTTCCCGGCCATGGACCCAGAATCTCTGTGTTCTGTTCCCGGGCCATGGACCCAGAATCTCTGTGTTCTGTTCCCGGGCCATGGACCCAGAATCTCTGTGTTCTGTTCCCGGGCCATGGACCCAGAATCTCTGTGTTCTGTTCCCGGGCCATGGACCCAGAATCTCTGTGTTCTGTTCCCGGAGCCATGGACCCAGAATCTCTGTGTTCTGTTCCCGGGCCATGGACCCAGAATCTCTGTGTTCTGTTCCCGGAGCCATTTAGTTCTCCCCTTTATGGCCGGTGCTCCATCATGCTGGAGGAGGCATTGCTCATCACCATCTGCTCCTGGAGGGTCGGGAGAAGCGGCTCCTGGAGGACATTCTGCTCCATTCTTTATTCATGGAGGTGTTTTTAGGCCGATTCCCTTGACTGAGAAGCCGCCCCCCCCCCCACATGAATGGCTGCAGGAGCTTTACAGGTGCAGGAGACAGGACTGGGGGCATCGCTCACCTTGTCTTCTCCCAACAATCGGAAAGGGGATTCATCAGAGACAATGCCTTTCCCCCAGTCCTCAGCGTCCACTCCCTGCCCCTCCTGCAGAATATCCGTCTGTCCCTGATGGTTTCTGGAGAGAAGCGGCTTCTGTGCTGCCCTCCTGGACACCAGGCCTTGCTCCAGGAGTCTCCGCAGTGTCACAGTGCGTGCAGATGCCTCACACCTGCCGCTGCCATTCCTGAGCAAGCTCTGCGATGCTGGGAGCCTCATCCCCAAGCTGAGACACTTGTAAGAGACGCTCCTGGCGCTGGCTGCTCCTTCTTGGGCTCCTGGAGCCTTTTTGGTAACAATGGAGTCTCTCTCCTTGGATTCCTTGCTGATGCGATAGATTGGTGACTGAGGGGCAATCTTTTTCGCTGCGATACTCTTCCCTGTTCGGCCAGTTTTGTGCAGTGCAATGATGACTGCTTTTGTTTCTTTAGAGATAACCATGGTTAACAGAAGAGAAACAATGATGCCAAGCACCAGGCTCCTTGTAAAGTGTCCAGGGGTGAGATTGTTACTAAATCCTGACAGATTGATCTCCAGCCCTGTCCCCATCAGCCCCCGCACCTGTGTTACTGGGGACATCACTGACACCATGGCCGCTGCTCCGCCTAAGGCCCTGCAATGAAGGGGAAATGTGTTTTGGAGGGAAAATGTTCAATTTCTAGGCAAATATTGACTTTGTAATGAATTGCTGTTAAGCTGATCCCTCTTTATAACATTCTGGAGTATATGAAAATTGCCATTATAAAACCTGATGCAGAAGACTTTGTAACAATCAACATTTGTATCATTCTCAGAACTTTTGGCCATGACTGTATATGACACAGCAGCCACCCACCAGATTAATATTACGCTACCATCACCAGATGACTTCACATCACACCTAGAGCCAGCGCATGCACTACCCTCAGTCATATACATAACACAGCAGGCACCCACGGGATGAGTATTACACTAGTCACCAGATGACCTCCATCACACCTAGAGCCAGCGCATCCAGGAAACAATAAAACACAGTTGTTTGTGGTGCACAGTTTTGCCCCTTAAGGAGCTACTCACGGTATAAGACCGGTCCACACAGTCTTTGAAAAAGTCCACAAAATAGAGAAAAATATTTTCACTATGACCGGAGCTCCAAGATTTCTAAAACTTCGATGAACAGCACCAATCTTCAATTTCTCCTGCTGAAAGTATGTCACCATTCAGACTAGCACCATCGCATTCTCATTCTCCTCCTTTATTATATTGTAACTGGAAGAAAATATGCAGGCAGATGGTGTGGTACGTTCCAACAAGGTTAAAATTTATTCCAGTTCATTATACTCACAAAAATCCAATAAAAATGCGCATATCACAAATTCACATAACGGGACGCTAGCTTTCTATCCGCCCGACCCAGGGTTTCGCCGGCAAGGCCGGAAGAAGCCTTGCCGGCGAAACCCTGGGTCGGGCGGATAGAAAGCTAGCGTCCCGTTATGTGAATTTGTGATATGCGCATTTTTATTGGATTTTTGTGAGTATAATGAACTGGAATAAATTTTAACCTTGTTGGAACGTACCACACCATCTGCCTGCATATTTTCTTCCAGTTACAATATAATAAAGGAGGAGAATGAGAATGCGATGGTGCTAGTCTGAATGGTGACATACTTTCAGCAGGAGAAATTGAAGATTGGTGCTGTTCATCGAAGTTTTAGAAATCTTGGAGCTCCGGTCATAGTGAAAATATCTTTCTCTATTTTGTGCATCCAGGAAACAATGACATGGCCACATGATCTAAGCCAATGGAAAACCTCTGGATAATGCATCAAACCTTGATCAATAGAGATGACAATATTTCTGAAAAATAAAGTGATCAGACATTGTTCTCAAACGAGAATGGACTCATTGTGACAAATCAGCGCAGGTTTCATCTCTTTATTTACTCCTAGTTTATCTTTACAGGGGGGGGGGGGTGATCAGACAGGCAACAACATGGAAGCATCACTACAGTGTATGACACACAGATGTTGTGTGTGTGGACACTGAAGAGCAGACAGCTGGAGACATGGAGGACGCCTCTCCGATGACCGCTCTGTGCACACAGGATTAGCCCTACACTTAGTATCTCCTCCCTATGGGAAAGATTCATACATGATATTATGTGAAGCTGCCTCGTCTGGTCCGTTACATGCTACCGACATGTTAAGAGCTAAACTGATAGTCCCTGGTAGAGGCAGCCACGTGATATGACACGGCCCCTCAAGTACTGGAGACACAGAGCTCCAGAAGAAAAAGAAGAGCAGAGGTGACTGTGGGTCGGATCCTCAGCTTCAGGACCATGACCTGGGTCCAGTGATTACTTATAAAATAATGGAGTGATTTGAGCAGGTACAGAACAATACATTCACAGTAGCTGCTGTGTACAGAGCTGTCTCTGTCTGCAGAGCAATGTGCGTGATGTGTGGGGGTTGTGCACGTGGCTGTGGGGCAATGTGTGGGGATTGTGCACGTGGCTGCGGGGCAATGTGTGGGGGTTGTGCACGTGGCTGCGGGGCAATGTGTGGGGGTTGTGCACGTGGCTGCGGGGCAATGTGTGAGGTTGTGCACGTGGCTGCGGGGCAATGTGTGGGGGTTGTGCACACGGCTGCAGAGCTCCACCTACAAGGAGCAGAAGACATGATTGCAGGGCTGGGTAATGTCACACCGTGGCCGGCTCAGTTTGTCTTAATTCCAGTGATGAGGCCAATGTTGTGACAGCAGAGACGTGAAGGTCAAAAAACTCAAAATCTTATGGGGTAGAAGCGGAGAACAGCCAGTAATACTATAGGTGGTGAAGACAAGCATGGAAGGCTTGCAACATGGGGACCAGCGTGTAGAAGTGAGGAGCTGAGGACATTGGTGTCACAGCCCGAGCAGCTTGTTCTGGTGCCCATGAAATGGCAGATTCCTACTGGCTCTTGGTGCCAGTCGCAGAAGGCAGGTCCTCCCCCTCAGTTCATGTTAGTACGAAAGAGAAAGCAAGATAAAGTCCAGACTGCCTCCGGATCACACCGCCCGCATCTACTCTGTCTTCTTCGCAGCACTGTTACCATAACTGGAGCCTCGCTCGATCTCCGTCACACCGATCAGACGTCTTACAGCAAAGGAGGCTACAGAGAAAATACAAAAAAACAAGGTCATTGAGAGACGGGAGACCACCAGGAGAAGGAAAAAAGCCAAGGAAGCCCCAGCCAACACTACCTGTCCACATGAACCCCATAAATGACAGGATGAGCAGCGGGGAGCCGCTGGCAAAGATGCCAATAGCAAACGAGATAAGTGGCGACAGAAGAAGCGTAGCCCAGAACAGGAAGTTCAGCAGCCCCCAAGGCCGGCGGGGGGGAACAATCTGCGTGCCCGGGAAGGTGCCCTCCTGGATATACTGCTCTTGTAGAGCATCCTGAAAAACAAGACCTCTAAGTGTCAGAAACAGTCATCTCAATTGTCTATACCAATTCTGGAGGCAAAAGAAAAACCGTCCAGACCAATAACATCATACAGGACGAGCAACATGATAGACCCCCTGCCATTACCAGGCTGTGCTACTATCTGCTCACCTTCTCCTGGTAGAGCTTGTGTAGCCAGGCTGTACTACTATCTGCTCACCTTCTCCTGGTAGAGCTTGTGTAGCCATGCTGTACTACTATCTGCTCACCTTCTCCTGGTAGAGCTTGTGTAGCCATGCTGTACTACTATCTGCTCACCTTCTCCTGGTAGAGCCATGCTGTACTACTATCTGCTCACCTTCTCCTGGTAGAGCCATGCTGTACTACTATCTGCTCACCTTCTCCTGGTAGAGCCATGCTGTACTACTATCTGCTCACCTTCTCCTGGTAGAGCCAGGCTGTACTACTATCTGCTCACCTTCTCCTGGTAGAGCCAGGCTGTACTACTATCTGCTCACCTTCTCCTGGTAGAGCCAGGCTGTACTACTGACTGCTCACCTTCTCCTGGTAGAGCCAGGCTGAACTACTATCTGCTCACCTTCTCCTGGTAGAGCCAGGCTGTACTACTATCTGCTCACCTTCTCCTGGTAGAGCCAGGCTGTACTACTGACTGCTCACCTTCTCCTGGTAGAGCCAGGCTGAACTACTATCTGCTCACCTTCTCCTGGTAGAGCCAGGCTGTACTACTATCTGCTCACCTTCTCCTGGTAGAGCTTGTGTAGCCAGGCTGTACTACTGTCTGCTCACCTTCTCTGGTAGAGCTTGTGTAGCCAGGCTTAACTACTATCTGCTCACCTTCTCCTGGTAGAGCCAGGCTGTACTACTGACTGCTCACCTTCTCCTGGTAGAGCCAGGCTGAACTACTATCTGCTCACCTTCTCCTGGTAGAGCCATGCTGTACTACTATATGCTCACCTTCTCCTGGTAGAGCCAGGCTGTACTACTGACTGCTCACCTTCTCCTGGTAGAGCCAGGCTGAACTACTATCTGCTCACCTTCTCCTGGTAGAGCCAGGCTGTACTACTATCTGCTCACCTTCTCCTGGTAGAGCTTGTGTAGCCAGGCTGTACTACTGTCTGCTCACCTTCTCCTGGTAGAGCTTGTGTAGCCAGGCTTAACTACTATCTGCTCACCTTCTCCTGGTAGAGCTTGTGTAGCCAGGCTGTACTACTAGCTGGTCACCTTCTCCTGGTAGAGCTTGTGTAGCCAGGCTGTACTACTAGCTGGTCACCTTCTCCTGGTAGAGCTTGTGTAGCCAGACTGTACTACTATCTGCTCACCTTCTCCTGGTAGAGCTGGTTTATCCAGGCTTTGCTACTATCTGCTCACCTTCTCCTGGTAGAGCTGGTATAGCCAGGCTGTACTACTATCTGGTCACCTTCTCCTGGTAGAGCCAGGCTTAACTACTATCTGCTCACCTTCTCCTGGTAGAGCTTGTGTAGCTAGGCTGTACTACTATCTGCTCACCTTCTCCTGGTAGAGCTTGTGTAGCCAGGCTGTACTACTATCTGCTCACCTTCTGCTGGTAGAGCTTGTGTAGCCAGGCTGTACAACTATGTGGTCACCTTCTCCTGGTAGAGCTGGTGTAGACAGGCTGCACTACTATCTGGTCACCTTTTCCTGGTAGAACTGGTATAGCCAGGCTGCACTACTAGCTGGTCACCTTCTCCTGGTAGAGCCCGGCTGCACTACTAGCTGGTCACCTTCTCCTGGTAGAGCCCGGCTGCACTACTATCAGATCACCTTCTCTTGGTAGAGCTTGTGTAGCCAGGCTGTACTACTATCTGCTCACCTTCTCCTGGAAGATCTGGTGTAGCCAGGCTGTGATACTATCTGGTCACCTTCTCCTGGTAGAGCCAAGCTGTACTACCATCTGGTCACCTTCTCCTGGTAGCGCTGGTGTTGCCAGGCTGTGCTACTAGCTGGTCACCTTCTTCTGGTAGAGCCAGGCTGTACTACCATCTGCTCTCGTTCTCCTGGTAGAGCTGGTGTAGGCGGGCTGCACTATTATCTGCTCACCTTCTCCAGGCTGTACTACTATCTGCTCACCTTCTCCTGGTAGAGCTGGTATAGCCAGGCTGTACTACTATCTGGTCACCTTCTCCTGGTAGAGCCAGGCTTAACTACTATCTGCTCACCTTCTCCTGGTAGAGCTTGTGTAGCTAGGCTGTACTACTATCTGCTCACCTTCTCCTGGTAGAGCTTGTGTAGCCAGGCTGTACTACTATCTGCTCACCTTCTGCTGGTAGAGCTTGTGTAGCCAGGCTGTACAACTATGTGGTCACCTTCTCCTGGTAGAGCTGGTGTAGACAGGCTGCACTACTATCTGGTCACCTTCTCCTGGTAGAACTGGTATAGCCAGGCTGCACTACTAGCTGGTCACCTTCTCCTGGTAGAGCCCGGCTGCACTACTAGCTGGTCACCTTCTCCTGGTAGAGCCCGGCTGCACTACTATCAGATCACCTTCTCTTGGTAGAGCTTGTGTAGCCAGGCTGTACTACTATCTGCTCACCTTCTCCTGGAAGATCTGGTGTAGCCAGGCTGTGATACTATCTGGTCACCTTCTCCTGGTAGAGCCAAGCTGTACTACCATCTGTTCACCTTCTCCTGGTAGAGCTGGTGTAGCCAGGCTGCACTACTATCTGGTCACCTTCTCCTGGTAGAGCTGGTGTAGCCGGGCTGCAATATTATCTGCTCACCTTCTTCTGGTAAAGCTGGTGTAGCCAGGCTGTACTACTATCTGGTCACCTTCTTCTGGTAGAGCTAGTGTAGCCAGGCTGTACTACTATCTGCTCACCTTCTCAAGGGAGAGCCAGGCTGCACAATTATCTGCTCACCTTCTCCTGGTAGAGCTGGTGTAGCCGGGCTGTGCTATCTGGTCACCTTATCCTGATAGAGCTTGTGTAGCCAGGCTGTGCTACTATCTGGTCACCTTCTCCTGGTAGAGCTTGTGTAGCCGGGCTGCAATATTATCTGCTCACCTTCTTCTGGTAAAGCTGGTGTAGCCAGGCTGTACTACTATCTGGTCACCTTCTTCTGGTAGAGCTAGTGTAGCCAGGCTGTACAACTATATGCTCACCTTCTCCAGGGAGAGCCAGGCTGCACAATTATCTGCTCAACTTCTCCTGGTAGAGCTGGTGTAGCCGGGCTGTGCTACTATCTGGTCACCTTCTCCTGGTAAATCCAGGCTGCACTACTAGCTGGTCACCTTCTCCTGGTAGAGCTTGTGTAGCCAGGCTGTGCTACTATCTGCTCACCTTCTCCAGGTAGAGCTGGTGTAGCCAGGCTGTACTACTATCTGCTCACCTTCTCCTGGTAGAGCTTGTGTAGCCAGGCTGTACTACTATCTGCTCACCTTCTCCTGGTAGAGCCAGGCTGTACTACTATCTGCTCACCTTCTCCTGGTAGAGCCAGGCTGTACTACTATCTGCTCACCTTCTCCTGGTAGAGCCAGGCTGTACTACTATCTGGTCACCTTCTTCTGGTAGAGCTTGTGTAGCCAGGCTGTACCACTAGCTGGTCACTTTCTCCTGGTAGAGCTTGTGTAGCCAGGCTGTACTCCTGTCTGCTCACCTTCTCCTGGTAGAGCTTGTGTAGCCGGGCTGTACTAGTATCTGGTCACCTTCTCCTGGTAGAGCTGGTTTATGCAGGCTGTGCTACTATCTGGTCACCTTCTCCTGGTAGAGCTTGTGTAGCCAGGCTGTACTACTATCTGCTCACCTTCTCCTGGTAGAGCTGGTGTAGCAAGGCTGCGCTACTATCTGCTCACCTTCTCCTGGTAGAGCTTGTGTAGCCAGGATGTACTACTATCTGCTCACCTTCTCCTGGTACAGCTGGTTTATCCAGGCTGTGCTACTATCTGGTCACCTTCTCCCGGTAGAGCTTGTGTAGCCAGACTGTGCTACTATCTGCTCTCCTTCTCCTGGTAGAGCCAGGCTGTACTACTAGCTGGTCACCTTCTCCTGGTAGAGCCCGGCGGTACTACTATCTGGTCACCTTCTCCTGGTTGAGCCCGGCTGCACTACTATCAGGTCACCTTCTCCTGGTAGAGCTGGTGTAGCCAGGCTGCACTACTATCTGGTCACCTTCTCCAGGCTGCACTACTATCAGGTCACCTTCTCCTGGTAGAGCTTGTGTAGCCAGGTTGCACTACTATCTGTTCACCTTCTCCTGGTAGAGCTGGTGTAGCCAGGCTGCACTACTATCTGGTCACCTTCTCCTGGTAGAGCTGGTGTAGCCGGGCTGCACTATTATCTGCTCACCTTCTTCTGGTAAAGCTGGTGTAGCCAGGCTGTACTACTATCTGGTCACCTTCTTCTGGTAGAGCTAGTGTAGCCAGGCTGTACTACTATCTGATCAGCTTCTCCAGGGAGAGCCAGGCTGCACAATTATCTGCTCACCTTCCCCTGGTAGAGCTGGTGTAGCCGGGCTGTGCTACTATCTGGTCACCTTCTCCTGGTAGAGCTTGTGTAGCCAGGCTGTGCTACTATCTGGTCACCTTCTCCCGGTAGAGCTTGTGTAGCCAGACTGTGCTACTATCTGCTCACCTTCTCCTGGTAGAGCCCGGCGGTACTACTATCTGGTCACCTTCTCCTGGTAGAGCCCGGCTGCACTACTATCTGCTCACCTTCTCCTGGTAGAGCTGGTATAGCCAGGCTGTGCTACTAGCTGCTCACCTTCTCCAGGCTGCACTACTATCAGGTCACCTTCTCCTGGTAGAGCTTGTGTAGCCAGGTTGCACTACTATCTGTTCACCTTCTCCTGGTAGAGCTGGTGTAGCCAGGCTGCACTACTATCTGGTCACCTTCTCCTGGTAGAGCTGGTGTAGCCGGGCTGCACTATTATCTGCTCACCTTCTTCTGGTAAAGCTGGTGTAGCCAGGCTGTACTACTATCTGGTCACCTTCTTCTGGTAGAGCTAGTGTAGCCAGGCTGTACTACTATCTGATCAGCTTCTCCAGGGAGAGCCAGGCTGCACAATTATCTGCTCACCTTCCCCTGGTAGAGCTGGTGTAGCCGGGCTGTGCTACTATCTGGTCACCTTCTCCTGGTAGAGCTTGTGTAGCCAGGCTGTGCTACTATCTGGTCACCTTCTCCCGGTAGAGCTTGTGTAGCCAGACTGTGCTACTATCTGCTCACCTTCTCCTGGTAGAGCCAGGCTGTACTACTAGCTGGTCACCTTCTCCTGGTAGAGCTTGTGTAGGCAGGCTGTACTACTATCTGCTCACCTTCTCCTGGTACAGCTGGTTTATCCAGGCTGTGCTACTATCTGGTCACCTTCTCCCGGTAGAGCTTGTGTAGCCAGACTGTGCTACTATCTGCTCACCTTCTCCTGGTAGAGCCCGGCTGCACTACTAGCTGGTCACCTTCTCCTGGTAGAGCCCGGCTGTACTACTAGCTGGTCACCTTCTCCTGGTAGAGCCCGGCTGTACTACTATCAGCTCACCTTCTCCTGGTAGATCTGGTGTAGCCAGGCTGTGATACTAGCTGGTCACCTTCTTCTGGTAGAGCGCGGCTGTACTACTATCTGGTCACCTTCTCCTGGTAGAGCTGGTGTAGCCAGGCTGTGCTACTAGCTGGTCACCTTTTTCTGGTAGAGCCCGGCTGTACTACTATTTGGTCACCTTCTCCTGGTAGAGCTGGTGTAGCCGGGCTGTACTACTATCTGGTCACCTTCTCCAGGGAGAGCCAGGCTGCAGAATTATCTGCTCACGTTCTCCTGGTAGAGCTGGTGTAGCCGGGCTGTGCTACTATCTGCTCACCTTCTCCTGGTAGAGCTTGTGTAACCAGGCTGTGCTACTATCTGGTCACCTTCTCCTGGTAGAGCTGGTGTAGCCAGGTTGCACTATTATCTGCTCACCTTCTCCTGGTAGATTTGTTGTAGCTAGGCTTTACTACTATTTGGTTACCTTCTCCTAGATAGCCAAGCTGTACTACTATCTGGTCACCTTCTCCTGGTAGAGCTTGTGTAGCCGGGCTGTGCTACTATCTGCTCACCTTCTCCTGGTAGAACTGGTGTAGCCAGGCTGTGCTAGTATCTGGTCACCTTCTTCTGGTAGAGCTGGTGTAGCCAGGCTGTACTACTATCTGGTCACCTTCTCCTGGTAGAGCTGTTGTAGCCAGGCTGTACTATTATCTGGTCAACTTCTTCTGGTAGAGCTGGTGTAGCCGGGTTGCACTATTATCTGTAGAGCTGATGTAGCCAGGCTGTACTACTATCTGGTCACCTTCTCCTGGTAGAGCCCGGCTGCACTATTATCTGGTCACCACCTCCTGGTAGAGCTTGTGTAGCCAGGCTGTGCTACTATCTGGTCACCTTCTCCTGGTAGAGCTTGTGTAGCCAGGCTGTGCTACTATCTGGTCACCTTCTCCTGGTAGAGCTGGTTTATCCAGGCTGTGCTATTATCTGGTCACCATCTTCTGGTAGAGCTGGTTTATCCAGGCTGTGCTACTATCTGCTCACCTTCTCCTGGTAGAGCTGGTTTATCCAGGCTGTACTACTATCTGGTCACCTTCTCCTGGTGGAGCTTGTGTAGCCAGGCTGTACTACTATCTGCTCACCTTCTCCTGGTAGAGCTGGTGTAGCCGGGTTGAACTATTATCTGCTCACCTTCTCCTGGTAGAGCCAGGCTGTGCTACTATCTGGTCACCTTCTCCTGGTAGAGCCAGGCTGCACTACTATCTGCTCACCTTCTCCTGGTAGAGCTTGTGTAGCCAGGCTGTACTACTATCTGCTCACCTTCTCCTGGTAGAGCTTGTGTAGCCATGCTGTAATACTATCTGCTCACCTTCTCCTGGTAGAGCTGGTATAGCCAGGCTGTACTACTATCTGCTCACCTTCTCCTGGTAGAGCTGGTTTATCCAGGCTGTGCTACTATCTGGTCACCTTCTCCTGGTAGAGCTTGTGTAGCCAGGCTGTACTACTATCTGCTCACCTTCTCCTGGTAGAGCCAGGCTGTACTATTATCTGGTCACCTTCTCCTGGTAGAGCCAGTCTGTACTACTAGCTGGTCACCTTCTCCTGGTAGAGCCCGGCTGTGCTACTATCTGGTCACTTTCTCCTGGTAGAGCTTGTGTAGCCAGGCTGTACTACTATCATCTCACCTTCTCCTGGTAGAGCTTGTATAGCCAGGCTGTACTACTATTTGGTCACCTTCTCCTGGTAGAGTTTGTGTAGCCAGGCTGTACTACTATCTGCTCACCTTCTCCTGGTAGAGCTTGTGTAGCCAGGCTGTACTAGTAGCTGGTCACCTTCTCCTGGTAGAGCCCGGCTGCACTAGTATCTGCTCACCTTCTCCTGGTAGAGCTGGTATAGCCGGGCTGTACTACTATCTGGTCACCTTCTCCTGGTAGAGCTGGTGTAGCCAGGCTGTACTACTATCTGGTCACCTTCTTCTGGTAGAGCTGGTGTAGCCAGGCTGTGCTACTATCTGGTCACCTTCTCCTGGTAGAGCTGGTGTAGCCAGGCTGTACTACTATCTGCTCACCTTCTCCTGGTAGAGCTGGTGTAGCCAGGCTGTACTATCTGGTCACCTTCTCCTGGTAGAGCTGGTGTAGCCAGGCTGTACTATTATCTGGTCACCTTCTCCTGGTAGAGCTGGTGTAGCCAGGCTGTGCTACTATCTGCTCACCTTCTCCTGGTAGAGGTGGTGTAGCCAGGCTGTACTACTATCTGCTCACCTTCTCCTGGTAGAGGTGGTGTAGCCAGGCTGTACAATCTGGTCACCTTCTCCTGGTAGAGCTTGTGTAGCCAGGCTGTGCTACAATCTGGTCACCTTCTCCTGGTAGAGCTTGTGTAGCCAGGCTGTGCTACAATCTGGTCACCTTCTCCTGGTAGAGCTTGTGTAGCCAGGCTGTACTACTATCTGCTCACCTTCTCCTGGTAGAGCTTGTGTAGCCAGGCTGTACTACTATCTGCTCACCTTCTCCTGGTAGAGCTTGTGTAGCCAGGCTGTACTACTATCTGCTCACCTTCTCCTGGTAGAGCCAGGCTGTACTACTATCTGCTCACCTTCTCCTGGTAGAGCCAGGCTGTACTACTATCTGGTCACCTTCTCCTGGTAGAGCTTGTGTAGCCAGGCTGCACTACTATCTGCTCACCTTCTCCTGGTAGAGCCAGGCTGTACTACTATCTGCTCACCTTCTCCTGGTGGAGCTGGTGTAGCCAGGCTGCACTACTATCTGGTCACCTTCTCCTGGAAGAGCCAGACTGTATTACCATCTGCTCACCTTCTCCTGGTAGAGCCAGGCTGTGCTACTAGCTGGTCACCTTCTTCTGGTAGAGCCGGCTGTACTACTATCTGGTCACCTTCTTCTGGTAGAGCCGGCTGTACTACTATCTGGTCACCTTCTTCTGGTAGAGCCGGCTGTACTACTATCTGGTCACCTTCTCCTGGTAGAGCTGGTGTAGCCGGGCTACACTATTATCTGCTCACCTTCTTCTGGTAGAGCTGGTGTAGCCAGGCTGTACTACTATCTGGTCACCTTCTCCAGGGAGAGCCCGGCTGCACTACTTTCTGCTCACCTTCTGGTAGAGCTGGTGTAGCCAGGCTGTACTACTATCTGGTCACTTTCTCCTGGTAGAGCTGGTATAGCCAGGCTGTACTACTAGCTGGTCACCTTCTCCTGGTAGAGCCCGGCTGCACTACTATCTGCTCACCTTCTCCTGGTAGAGCCAGGCTGTACTACCATCTGGTCACCTTCTCCTGGTAGAGCTGGTGTAGCCAGGCTGTGCTACTAGCTGGTCACCTTCTCCTGGTAGAGCTGTGTAGCCAGGCTGTTAGGGTCTTCAAGAAGGGTCTAGATGCCTTTTTACACCTAAATAACATTTATGGTTATGTTATATAGAATTGTTTCCCCTAAATCCCTTCCTCATCCAATCCCTTCCCTTCCTTGGTTGAACTTGATGGACAAGTATCTTTTTTCAACCGTAGAAACTATGAGAAACTATGAGATAACTATCTGCTCACCTTCTCCTGGTAGAGCTGGTGTAGCCGGGCTGCACTATTATCTGCTCACCTTCTCCTGGTAGAGCTGGTGTAGCCAGGCTGCACTACTATCTGCTCACCTTCTCCTGGTAGAGCTTGTGTAGCCAGGCAGTACTACTATCTGCTCACCTTCTCCTGGTAAAGCTGGTGTAGCCGGGCTGTACTACTATCTGGTCATCTTCTCCTGGTAGAGCTGGTGTAGCCGGGCTGCACTATTAACTGCTCACCTTCTTCTGGTAGAGCTTGTGTAGCCAGGCTGTACTGCTATCTGCTCACCTTCTCCTGGTAAAGCTGGTGTAGCCAGGCTGTACTACTATCTGGTCACCTTCTTCTGGTAGAGCTTGTGTAGCCAAGCTGTACTACTATCTGGTCACCTTCTCCAGGGAGAGCCAGGCTGCACAATTATCTGCTCACGTTCTCCTGGTAGAGCTGGTGGAGCCGGGCTGTGCTACTATCTGGTCACCTTCTCCTGGTAGAGCCAGGCTGTACTACCATCTGGTCACCTAATCCTGGTAGAGCTGGTGTAGCCAGGCTGTGCTACTAGCTGGTCACCTTCTCCTGGTAGAGCTGGTAAAGCCAGGCTGTGCTACTAGCTGCTCACCTTCTTCTGGTAGAGCCCGGCAGCACTACTATCTGGTCACCTTCTCCTGGTAGAGCTGGTGTAGCCGGGCTGCACTATTAACTGCTCACCTTCTTCTGGTAGAGCTTGTGTAGCCAGGCTGTACTACTATCTGCTCACCTTCTCCTGGTAGAGTTGGTGTAGCCAGGCTGTGCTACTATCTGCTCACCTTCTCCTGGTAGAGCTGGTGTAGCCAGGCTGTACTACTATCTGGTCACCTTCTCCTGGTAGAGGTGGTGTAGCCGGGCTGTGCTACTATCTGCTCACCTTCTCCTGGTAGAGGTGGTGTAGCCAGGCTGTGCTACTATCTGCTCACCTTCTCCTGGTAGAGGTGGTGTAGCCAGGCTGTGCTACTATCTGCTCACCTTCTCCTGGTAGAGCTTGTGTAGCCAGGCTGTACTACTATCTGGTCACCTTCTCCTGGTAGAGCTTGTGTAGCCAGGCTGTACTACAATCTGGTCACCTTCTCCTGGTAGAGCTTGTGTAGCCAGGCTGTACTACTATCTGGTCACCTTCTCCTGGTAGAGCTTGTGTAGCCAGGCTGTACTACTATCTGGTCACCTTCTCCTGGCAGAGCTTGTGTAGCCAGGCTGTACTACAATCTGGTCACCTTCTCCTGGCAGAGCTTGTGTAGCCAGGCTGTACTACAATCTGGTCACCACCTCCTGGCAGAGCTTGTGTAGCCAGGCTGTACTACTATCTGCTCACCTTCTCCTGGTAGAGCTTGTGTAGCCAGGCTGTACTACTATCTGGTCACCTTCTCCTGGTAGAGCTTGTGTAGCCAGGCTGTACTCCAATCTGGTCACCTTCTCCTGGTAGAGCTTGTGTAGCCAGGCTGTACTACTATCTGGTCACCTTCTCCTGGTAGAGCTTGTGTAGCCAGGCTGTACTACAATCTGGTCACCTTCTCCTGGCAGAGCTTGTGTAGCCAGGCTGTACTACAATCTGGTCACCACCTCCTGGCAGAGCTTGTGTAGCCAGGCTGTACTACTATCTGCTCACCTTCTCCTGGTAGAGCTTGTGTAGCCAGGCTGTACTACTATCTTGTCACCTTCTCCTGGTAGAGCTGGTGTAGCCAGGCTGTACTACTATCTGGTCACCTTCTCCTGGTAGAGCTGGTTTATCCAGGCTGTGCTACTATCTGGTCACCTTCTCCTGGTAGCGTTGGTTTATTCAGGCTGTACTACCATCTGCTCACCTCCTCCTGGTAGAGCTTGTGTAGCCAGGCTGTACTACTATCTGCTCACCTTCTCCTGGTGGAGCTTGTGTAGCCAGGCTGTACTACTATCTGCTCACCTTCTCCTGGTAGAGCCAGGCTGTGCTACTATCTGCTCACCTTCTCCTAGTAGAGCTGGTGTAGGCAGGCTGTACTACTATCTGCCCACCTTCTCCTGGTAGAGTTTGTGTAGCCAGGCTGTACTACTATCGGCTCCCTTCTACTGGTAGAGCCAGGCTGTACTACTATCTGCTCACCTTCTCCTGGTAGAGCCAGGCTGTACTACTATCTGCTCACCTTCTCCTGGTAGAGCCAGACTGTACTACTAGCTGGTCACCTTCTCCTGGTAGAGCCCGGCTGCACTACTATCTGCTCACCTTCTCCTGGTAGAGCCAGGCTGTATTACCATCTGCTCACCTTCTCCTGGTAGAGCCAGGCTGTGCTACTAGCTGGTCACCTTCTTCTGGTAGAGCCGGCTGTACTACTATCTGGTCACCTTCTTCTGGTAGAGCCGGCTGTACTACTATCTGGTCACCTTCTCCTGGTAGAGCTGGTGTAGCCGGGCTACACTATTATCTGCTCACCTTCTTCTGGTAGAGCTGGTGTAGCCAGGCTGTACTACTATCTGGTCACCTTCTCCAGGGAGAGCCAGGCTGCACAATTATCTGCTCACGTTCTCCTGGTAGCGCTGGTGTAGCCGGGCTGCACTATTATCTGCTCACCTTCTCCAGGCTGCACTACTATCTGGTCACCTTCTACTGGTAGAGCTGGTGTAGCCGGGCTGTACTACTATCTGGTCACCTTCTCCTGGTAGAGCCCGGCTGCACTACTTTCTGCTCACCTTCTCCTGGTAGAGCTGGTGTAGCCAGGCTGCACTACTATCTGGTCACTTTCTCCTGGTAGAGCTGGTATAGCCAGGCTGCACTACTATCTGGTCACCTTCTCCTGGAAGATACAGACTGTGCTACTATCTGCTTACCTTCTCCTGGTAGAGCCAGGCTGTACTACTAGCTGGTCACCTTCTCCTGGTAGAGCCCGGCTGCACTACTATCTGCTCACCTTCTCCTGGTAGAGCCAGGCTGTACTACCATCTGGTCACCTTCTCCTGGTAGCGCTGGTGTAGCCAGGCTGTGCTACCAGCTGGTCACCTTCTCCTGGTAGAGCTGTGTAGCCAGGCTGTACTACTATCTGCTCACCTTCTCCTGGTAGAGCTGATGTAGCGGGGATGCACTATTATCTGCTCACCTTCTCCTGGTAGAGCTGGTGTAGCCAGGCTGCACTACTATCTGCTCACCTTCTCCTGGTAGAGCTTGTGTAGCCAGGCAGTAGTACTATCTGCTCACCTTCTCCTGGTAGAGCTGGTGTAGCCGGGCTGTACTACTATCTGGTCACCTTCTCCTGGTAGAGCTGGTGTAGCCGGGCTGCACTATTAACTGCTCACCTTCTTCTGGTAGAGCTTGTGTAGCCAGGCTGTACTACTATCTGGTCACCATCTTCTGGTAGAGCTTGTGTAGCCAAGCTGTACTACTATCTGGTCACCTTCTCCAGGGAGAGCCAGGCTGCACAATTATCTGGTCACCTTCTCCTGGTAGAGCTGGTGTAGCCAGGCTGTGCTACTATCTGGTCACCTTCTCCTGGTAGAGCTGGTGTAGCCGGGCTGCACTATTAACTGCTCACCTTCTTCTGGTAGAGCTGGTGTAGCCAGGCTGTACTACTATCTGGTCACCTTCTCCAGGGAGAGCCAGGCTGCACAATTATCTGCTCACCTTCTCCTGGTAGAGCTGGTGTAGCCGACTGTGCTACTATCTGGTCACCTTCTCCTGGTAGAGCTGGTGTAGCCAGGCCTGTGCTACTATCTGCTCACCTTCTCCTGGTAGAGCTGGTGTAGCCAGGCTGTACTACTATCTGGTCACCTTCTCCTGGTAGAGCTGGTGTAGCCAAGCTGCACTACTATCTGCTCACCTTCTCCTGGTAGAGCTGGTGTAGCCAGGCTGCACTACTATCTGGTCACCTTCTCCTGGTAGAGCTGGTGTAGCCGGGCTGTGCTACTATCTGCTCACCTTCTCCTGGTAGAGGTGGTATAGCCAGGCTGTGCTACTATCTGGTCACCTTCTCCTGGTAGAGCTTGTGTAGCCAGGCTGTACTACTATCTGGTCACCTTCTCCTGGTAGAGCTTGTGTAGCCAGGCTGTACTACAATCTGGTCACCTTCTCCTGGTAGAGCTTGTGTAGCCAGGCTGTACTACTATCTGCTCACCTTCTCCTGGTAGAGCTTGTGTAGCCAGGCTGTACTACTATCTGCTCACCTTCTCCTGGTAGAGCTTGTGTAGCCAGGCTGTACTACAATCTGGTCACCTTCTCCTGGTAGAGCTTGTGTAGCCAGGCTGTACTACAATCTGGTCACCTTCTCCTGGTAGAGCTTGTGTAGCCAGGCTGTACTACTATCTGCTCACCTTCTCCTGGTAGAGCTTGTGTAGCCAGGCTGTACTACTATCTGCTCACCTTCTCCTGGTAGAGCTTGTGTAGCCAGGCTATACTACTAGCTGGTCACCTTCTCCTGGTAGAGCTTGTGTAGCCAGGCTGCACTACTATCTGCTCACCTTCTCCTGGTAGAGCTGGTGTAGCCAGGCAGTACTACTATCTGCTCACCTTCTCCTGGTAGAGTTGGTGTAGCCAGGCTGCACTACTATCTGCTCACCTTCTCCTGGTAGAGCTTGTGTAGCCAGGCTGTACTACTATCTGGTCACCTTCTCCTGGTAGAGCTGGTGTAGCCAGGCTGTACAACTATCTGGTCACCTTCTCCTGGTAGAGCTGGTTTATCCAGGCTGTGCTACTATCTGGTCACCTTCTCCTGGTAGAGCTGGTTTATCCAGGCTGTGCTACTATCTGGTCACCTTCTCCTGGTAGAGCTGGTTTATCCAGGCTGTACTACCATCTGCTCACCTCCTCCTGGTAGAGCTTGTGTAGCCAGGCTGTACTACTATCTGCTCACCTTCTCCTGGTGGAGCTTGTGTAGCCAGGCTGTACTACTATCTGCTCACCTTCTCCTGGTAGAGCTTGTGTAGCCAGGCTGTACTACTATCTGCTCACCTTCTCCTGGTAGAGCTTGTGTAGCCAGGCTGTACTACTATCTGCTCACCTTCTCCTGGTAGAGCCAGGCTGCACTACTATCTGCTCACCTTCTCCTGGTAGAGCTAGGCTGTACTACTATCTGCTCACCTTCTCCTGGTAGAGCTTGTGTAGCCAGGCTGCACTACTATCTGCTCACCTTCTCCTGGTAGAGCTTGTGTAGCCAGGCTGTACTACTATCTGCTCACCTTCTCCTGGTAGAGGTGGTGTAGCCAGGCTGTGCTACTATCTGCTCACCTTCTCCTGGTAGAGCTTGTGTAGCCAGGCTGTGCTACTATCTGCTCACCTTCTCCTGGTAGAGCTTGTGTAGCCAGGCTGTACTACTATCTGCTCACCTTCTCCTGGTAGAGCTTGTGTAGCCAGGCTGTACTACTATCTTTTCACCTTCTCCAGGTAGAGCTTGTGTAGCCAGGCTGTACTACTATCTTTTCACCTTCTCCTGGTAGAGCTTGTGTAGCCAGGCTGTACTACTATCTGCTCACCTTCTCCTGGTAGAGCTTGTGTAGCCAGGCTGCACTACTATCTTTTCACCTTCTCCTGGTAGAGCTGGTGTAGCCAGGCTGCACTACTATCTGCTCACCTTCTCCTGGTAGAGCTGGTGTAGCCAGGCTGCACTACTATCTGCTCACCTTCTCCTGGTAGAGCTTGTGTAGCCAGGCTGTACTACTATCTGGTCACCTTTTCCTGGTAGAGCTTGTGTAGCCAGGCTGCACTACTATCTGCTCACCTTCTCCTGGTAGAGCTTGTGTAGCCAGGCTGTGCTACTATCAGGTCACCTTCTCCTGGTAGAGCCAGGCTGTACTACTATCTGCTCACCTTCTCCTGGTAGAGCTTGTGTAGCCAGGCTGTACTACTATCTGCTCACCTTCTCCTGGTAGAGCCGGTGTAGCCAGGCTGTACTACTATCTGCTCACCTTCTCCTGGTAGAGCCGGTGTAGCCAGGCTGTACTACTATCTGCTCACCTTCTCCTGGTAGCGCTGGTGTAGCCGGGCTGCACTATTATCTGCTCACCTTCTCCAGGCTGCACTACTATCTGGTCACCTTCTACTGGTAGAGCTGGTGTAGCCGGGCTGTACTACTATCTGGTCACCTTCTCCTGGTAGAGCCCGGCTGCACTACTTTCTGCTCACCTTCTCCTGGTAGAGCTGGTGTAGCCAGGCTGCACTACTATCTGGTCACTTTCTCCTGGTAGAGCTGGTATAGCCAGGCTGCACTACTATCTGGTCACCTTCTCCTGGAAGAGACAGACTGTGCTACTATCTGCTTACCTTCTCCTGGTAGAGCCAGGCTGTACTACTAGCTGGTCACCTTCTCCTGGTAGAGCCCGGCTGCACTACTATCTGCTCACCTTCTCCTGGTAGAGCCAGGCTGTACTACCATATGGTCACCTTCTCCTGGTAGAGCTGGTGTAGCCAGGCTGTGCTACCAGCTGGTCACCTTCTCCTGGTAGAGCTGTGTAGCCAGGCTGTACTACTATCTGCTCACCTTCTCCTGGTAGAGCTGGTGTAGCGGGGCTGCACTATTATCTGCTCACCTTCTCCTGGTAGAGCTGGTGTAGCCAGGCTGCACTACTATCTGCTCACCTTCTCCTGGTAGAGCTTGTGTAGCCAGGCAGTACTACTATCTGCTCACCTTCTCCTGGTAGAGCTGGTGTAGCCGGGCTGTACTACTATCTGGTCACCTTCTCCTGGTAGAGCTTGTGTAGCCAGGCTGCACTATTAACTGCTCACCTTCTTCTGGTAGAGCTTGTGTAGCCAGGCTGTACTACTATCTGCTCACCTTCTCCTGGTAAAGCTGGTGTAGCCAGGCTGTACTACTATCTGGTCACCTTCTTCTGGTAGAGCTTGTGTAGCCAAGCTGTACTACTATCTGGTCACCTTCTCCAGGGAGAGCCAGGCTGCACAATTATCTGCTCACGTTCTCCTGGTAGAGCTGGTGTAGCCGGGCTGTGCTACTATCTGGTCACCTTCTCCTGGTAGAGCCAGGCTGTACTACCATTTGGTCATCTTCTCCTGGTAGAGCTGGTGTAGCCAGGCTGTGCTACTATCTGGTCACCTTCTCCTGGTAGAGCTGGTGTAGCCGGGCTGCACTATTAACTGCTCACCTTCTGGTAGAGCTGGTGTAGCCAGGCTGTACTACTATCTGGTCACCTTCTCCAGGGAGAGCCAGGCTGCACAATTATCTGCTCACGTTCTCCTGGTAGAGCTTGTGTAGCCAGGCTGTACTACTATCTGCTCACCTTCTCCTGGTAGAGCTTGTGTAGCCAGGCTGTACTACAATCTGGTCACCTTCTCCTGGTAGAGCTTGTGTAGCCAGGCTGTACTACAATCTGGTCACCTTCTCCTGGTAGAGCTTGTGTAGCCAGGCTGTACTACTATCTGCTCACCTTCTCCTGGTAGAGCTTGTGTAGCCAGGCTGTACTACTATCTGCTCACCTTCTCCTGGTAGAGCTTGTGTAGCCAGGCTATACTACTAGCTGGTCACCTTCTCCTGGTAGAGCTTGTGTAGCCAGGCTGCACTACTATCTGCTCACCTTCTCCTGGTAGAGCTGGTGTAGCCAGGCAGTACTACTATCTGCTCACCTTCTCCTGGTAGAGTTGGTGTAGCCAGGCTGCACTACTATCTGCTCACCTTCTCCTGGTAGAGCTTGTGTAGCCAGGCTGTACTACTATCTGGTCACCTTCTCCTGGTAGAGCTGGTGTAGCCAGGCTGTACAACTATCTGGTCACCTTCTCCTGGTAGAGCTGGTTTATCCAGGCTGTGCTACTATCTGGTCACCTTCTCCTGGTAGAGCTGGTTTATCCAGGCTGTGCTACTATCTGGTCACCTTCTCCTGGTAGAGCTGGTTTATCCAGGCTGTACTACCATCTGCTCACCTCCTCCTGGTAGAGCTTGTGTAGCCAGGCTGTACTACTATCTGCTCACCTTCTCCTGGTGGAGCTTGTGTAGCCAGGCTGTACTACTATCTGCTCACCTTCTCCTGGTAGAGCTTGTGTAGCCAGGCTGTACTACTATCTGCTCACCTTCTCCTGGTAGAGCTTGTGTAGCCAGGCTGTACTACTATCTGCTCACCTTCTCCTGGTAGAGCCAGGCTGCACTACTATCTGCTCACCTTCTCCTGGTAGAGCTAGGCTGTACTACTATCTGCTCACCTTCTCCTGGTAGAGCTTGTGTAGCCAGGCTGCACTACTATCTGCTCACCTTCTCCTGGTAGAGCTTGTGTAGCCAGGCTGTACTACTATCTGCTCACCTTCTCCTGGTAGAGGTGGTGTAGCCAGGCTGTGCTACTATCTGCTCACCTTCTCCTGGTAGAGCTTGTGTAGCCAGGCTGTGCTACTATCTGCTCACCTTCTCCTGGTAGAGCTTGTGTAGCCAGGCTGTACTACTATCTGCTCACCTTCTCCTGGTAGAGCTTGTGTAGCCAGGCTGTACTACTATCTTTTCACCTTCTCCAGGTAGAGCTTGTGTAGCCAGGCTGTACTACTATCTTTTCACCTTCTCCTGGTAGAGCTTGTGTAGCCAGGCTGTACTACTATCTGCTCACCTTCTCCTGGTAGAGCTTGTGTAGCCAGGCTGCACTACTATCTTTTCACCTTCTCCTGGTAGAGCTGGTGTAGCCAGGCTGCACTACTATCTGCTCACCTTCTCCTGGTAGAGCTGGTGTAGCCAGGCTGCACTACTATCTGCTCACCTTCTCCTGGTAGAGCTTGTGTAGCCAGGCTGTACTACTATCTGGTCACCTTTTCCTGGTAGAGCTTGTGTAGCCAGGCTGCACTACTATCTGCTCACCTTCTCCTGGTAGAGCTTGTGTAGCCAGGCTGTGCTACTATCAGGTCACCTTCTCCTGGTAGAGCCAGGCTGTACTACTATCTGCTCACCTTCTCCTGGTAGAGCTTGTGTAGCCAGGCTGTACTACTATCTGCTCACCTTCTCCTGGTAGAGCCGGTGTAGCCAGGCTGTACTACTATCTGCTCACCTTCTCCTGGTAGAGCCGGTGTAGCCAGGCTGTACTACTATCTGCTCACCTTCTCCTGGTAGCGCTGGTGTAGCCGGGCTGCACTATTATCTGCTCACCTTCTCCAGGCTGCACTACTATCTGGTCACCTTCTACTGGTAGAGCTGGTGTAGCCGGGCTGTACTACTATCTGGTCACCTTCTCCTGGTAGAGCCCGGCTGCACTACTTTCTGCTCACCTTCTCCTGGTAGAGCTGGTGTAGCCAGGCTGCACTACTATCTGGTCACTTTCTCCTGGTAGAGCTGGTATAGCCAGGCTGCACTACTATCTGGTCACCTTCTCCTGGAAGAGACAGACTGTGCTACTATCTGCTTACCTTCTCCTGGTAGAGCCAGGCTGTACTACTAGCTGGTCACCTTCTCCTGGTAGAGCCCGGCTGCACTACTATCTGCTCACCTTCTCCTGGTAGAGCCAGGCTGTACTACCATATGGTCACCTTCTCCTGGTAGAGCTGGTGTAGCCAGGCTGTGCTACCAGCTGGTCACCTTCTCCTGGTAGAGCTGTGTAGCCAGGCTGTACTACTATCTGCTCACCTTCTCCTGGTAGAGCTGGTGTAGCGGGGCTGCACTATTATCTGCTCACCTTCTCCTGGTAGAGCTGGTGTAGCCAGGCTGCACTACTATCTGCTCACCTTCTCCTGGTAGAGCTTGTGTAGCCAGGCAGTACTACTATCTGCTCACCTTCTCCTGGTAGAGCTGGTGTAGCCGGGCTGTACTACTATCTGGTCACCTTCTCCTGGTAGAGCTTGTGTAGCCAGGCTGCACTATTAACTGCTCACCTTCTTCTGGTAGAGCTTGTGTAGCCAGGCTGTACTACTATCTGCTCACCTTCTCCTGGTAAAGCTGGTGTAGCCAGGCTGTACTACTATCTGGTCACCTTCTTCTGGTAGAGCTTGTGTAGCCAAGCTGTACTACTATCTGGTCACCTTCTCCAGGGAGAGCCAGGCTGCACAATTATCTGCTCACGTTCTCCTGGTAGAGCTGGTGTAGCCGGGCTGTGCTACTATCTGGTCACCTTCTCCTGGTAGAGCCAGGCTGTACTACCATTTGGTCATCTTCTCCTGGTAGAGCTGGTGTAGCCAGGCTGTGCTACTATCTGGTCACCTTCTCCTGGTAGAGCTGGTGTAGCCGGGCTGCACTATTAACTGCTCACCTTCTGGTAGAGCTGGTGTAGCCAGGCTGTACTACTATCTGGTCACCTTCTCCAGGGAGAGCCAGGCTGCACAATTATCTGCTCACGTTCTCCTGGTAGAGCTTGTGTAGCCAGGCTGTACTACTATCTGCTCACCTTCTCCTGGTAGAGCTGGTGTAGCCGACTGTGCTACTATCTGGTCACCTTCTCCTGGTAGAGCTGGTGTAGCCAGGCCTGTGCTACTATCTGCTCACCTTCTCCTGGTAGAGCTGGTGTAGCCAGGCTGTACTACTATCTGGTCACCTTCTCCTGGTAGAGCTGGTGTAGCCAGGCTGCACTACTATCTGCTCACCTTCTCCTGGTAGAGCTGGTGTAGCCAGGCTGCACTACTATCTGGTCACCTTCTCCTGGTAGAGCTGGTGTAGCCGGGCTGTGCTACTATCTGCTCACCTTCTCCTGGTAGAGGTGGTATAGCCAGGCTGTGCTACTATCTGGTCACCTTCTCCTGGTAGAGCTTGTGTAGCCAGGCTGTACTACTATCTGGTCACCTTCTCCTGGTAGAGCTTGTGTAGCCAGGCTGTACTACAATCTGGTCACCTTCTCCTGGTAGAGCTTGTGTAGCCAGGCTGTACTACTATCTGGTCACCTTCTCCTGGTAGAGCTTGTGTAGCCAGGCTGTACTACAATCTGGTCACCTTCTCCTGGTAGAGCTTGTGTAGCCAGGCTGTACTACTATCTGCTCACCTTCTCCTGGTAGAGCTTGTGTAGCCAGGCTGTACTACTATCTGCTCACCTTCTCCTGGTAGAGCTTGTGTAGCCAGGCTGTACTACTAGCTGGTCACCTTCTCCTGGTAGAGCTTGTGTAGCCAGGCTGCACTACTATCTGCTCACCTTCTCCTGGTAGAGCTTGTGTAGCCAGGCAGTACTACTATCTGCTCACCTTCTCCTGGTAGAGCTTGTGTAGCCAGGCTGCACTACTATCTGCTCACCTTCTCCTGGTAGAGCTTGTGTAGGCAGGCTGTACTACTATCTGGTCACCTTCTCCTGGTAGAGCTGGTTTAGCCAGGCAGTACTACTATCTGCTCACCTTCTCCTGGTAGAGCTTGTGTAGCCAGGCTGTGCTACTATCAGGTCACCTTCTCCTGGTAGAGCTGGTGTAGCCAGGCTGTACTACTATCTGCTCACCTTCTCCTGGTAGAGGTGGTGTAGCCAGGCTGTACAACTATCTGGTCACCTTCTCCTGGTAGAGCTGGTGTAGCCAGGCTGCACTACTATCTGCTCACCTTCTCCTGGTAGAGCTTGTGTAGCCAGGCTGTACTGCTATCTGGTCACCTTCTCCAGGGAGAGCCAGGCTGCACAATTATCTGCTCACGTTCTCCTGGTAGAGCTTGTGTAGCCAGGCTGTACTACTATCTGCTCACCTTCTCCTGGTAGAGCTGGTGTAGCCAGGCTGTACTACTATCTGCTCACCTTCTCCTGGTAGAGCTGGTGTAGCCGGCTGTGCTACTATCTGGTCACCTTCTCCTGGTAGAGTTGGTGTAGCCAGGCTGTGCTACTATCTGCTCACCTTCTCCTGGTAGAGCTGGTGTAGCCAGGCTGCACTACTATCTGGTCACCTTCTCCTGGTAGAGCTGGTGTAGCCAGGCTGCACTACTATCTGCTCACCTTCTCCTGGTAGAGCTGGTGTAGCCAGGCTGCACTACTATCTGCTCACCTTCTCCTGGTAGAGCTGGTGTAGCCAGGCTGCACTACTATCTGCTCATCTTCTCCTGGTAGAGCTTGTGTAGCCAGGCTGCACTACTATCTGCTCATCTTCTCCTGGTAGAGCTTGTGTAGCCAGGCTGTGCTACTATCTGCTCACCTTCTCCTGGTAGAGCTGGTGTAGCCAGGCTGTACTGCTATCTGCTCACCTTCTCCTGGTAGAGCTTGTGTAGCCAGGCTGTGCTACTATCTGCTCACCTTCTCCTGGTAGAGCTTGTGTAGCCAGGCTGTACTGCTATCTGCTCACCTTCTCCTGGTAGAGCCAGGCTGTACTACTATCTGCTCACCTTCTCCTGGTAGAGCTTGTGTAGCCAGGCTGTACTACTATCTGCTCACCTTCTCCTGGTAGAGCTTGTGTAGCCAGGCTGTACTACTATCTGGTCACCTTCTCCTGGTAGAGCTGGTTTAGCCAGGCTGTACAACTATCTGGTCACCTTCTCCTGGTAGAGCTGGTGTAGCCAGGCTGCACTACTATCTGCTCACCTTCTCCTGGTAGAGCTTGTGTAGCCAGGCTGTACTGCTATCTGGTCACCTTCTCCAGGGAGAGCCAGGCTGCACAATTATCTGCTCACGTTCTCCTGGTAGAGCTTGTGTAGCCAGGCTGTACTACTATCTGCTCACCTTCTCCTGGTAGAGCTGGTGTAGCCGGCTGTGCTACTATCTGCTCACCTTCTCCTGGTAGAGCTTGTGTAGCCAGGCTGTACTGCTATCTGCTCACCTTCTCCTGGTAGAGCCAGGCTGTACTACTATCTGCTCACCTTCTCCTGGTAGAGCTTGTGTAGCCAGGCTGTACTACTATCTGCTCACCTTCTCCTGGTAGAGCTTGTGTAGCCAGGCTGTACTACTATCTTTTCACCTTCTCCTGGTAGAGCTTTTGTAGCCAGGCTGTACTACTATCTGCTCACCTTCTCCTGGTAGAGCTTGTGTAGCCAGGCTGTACTGCTATCTGCTCACCTTCTCCTGGTAGAGCTTGTGTAGCCAGGCTGTGCTACTATCTGCTCACCTTCTCCTGGTAGAGCTGGTGTAGCCAGGCTGTGCTACTATCTGCTCACCTTCTCCTGGTAGAGCTTGTGTAGCCAGGCTGTGCTACTATCTGCTCACCTTCTCCTGGTAGAGCTTGTGTAGCCAGGCTGTGCTACTATCTGCTCACCTTCTCCTGGTAGAGCTTGTGTAGCCAGGCTGTGCTACTATCTGCTCACCTTCTCCTGGTAGAGCTTGTGTAGCCAGGCTGCAGCCTCCTGCTCGTCCTCTGGGATCTCCTCCACAGGAAAACGCCTGAGAGGACAGAAGCGGTGACAATCATGGAGGCCAGGAAGCAGGTTAGGATACAGGAATCTGTGAATGTTTGCAGCTCACCTCACACACATGTCCGCTTCATATTTCTTTCCATACAGAATTCCAAGTAAAGATGGATTCTTGTTTTCACGGAAATTCAGGGTCACGTCATACACGGCGGAAACTGCAGGGAGACAATGCAGTGTAAAAACTACAGTGCCGGAGCCGTCCTGAAGTGCACCCTCACCCTCCTACAAGTGCACTGCTCATGAGGTGGAGGTCATGTACTCCTCTCATGGGCTCCTTAAGGCGAGGGTTATTACACGATGATCACCTGTTCCCCGGAGACACTGGAGCGCCGTGGTAAAGCCTTTAGTTCGTGGCAGCAGGTGATGCTTCAGGCGGGCTAGACCCTTCTTATCCGCCACCTCCATGCTGATCTTATGCTTCGTTTCTGTAAATCTCGTCCCTTCACAGTAGAGCAGGAACTAGGAGGAGGAAGGGGCAAAAGTCAATGACCGAGCATGGATGACGAGGGGGAAAGGTCACATCATAGATAAGGACACCACAGAGAGAAGACAAAGGTCCTATAGATCCTCCTGCAGCCACATCCAGGAGTGCATCTACATGATAGCAGCAGAGACCCATGAGGAAGGGCAACATCTCATGCACTCACCCACATGTACTCCGGGTAGTCACGCAGGCTCTGCAGTCCTTGGATGACAGTGTCACGATCTTCTTCCCATTTGCGCTTACAGAAGACAATTTCCAGGAAGTACCAGGTCCATCCGATCAGGGGAACCATCAGCAGCTCTTTCTTTGCGAGAACTTTTGAGCTCTGAAGGGAAAGTAAAAATAAAGAGTATGAAAAATAAATGCAATAACAGCAGATGATGGAGACCTCCGTGACCAAGGCATGGACAGCACATGATACGGTCATGAGTCATGCTACAGGTGAAGGTCTCTGCCCTCGTAGAGGAGGATTCCAGAAGACAAATGTAATGAGGCATACCTTCTAGGGCAAGTTACAACCTGCACTCACCCCTAAGACTCCAAAGCGCTCACACATGGTCCAGCCACACAGGAAGTCAATTTCAAAGTTGTGATTGAGGATGATGATGACATGCTCCTTCCCAAAGTGATCCACGGCCTTCTGGTCACTGAAGAGGGTGCACTGTGTGCCGGACCACCACTCTAGCAGCATCACCAGCTCTGAGAGAGGGAAAGGACACAAGGGATGAGCACAGGCCCAGCTTGGGCTGAGTGCACACTGACCGAGGCTACTTACGGCTCCACAGTGAGTAGGAAAGACGGCAGTTGATCCTGCGGTACAGCTGCTTGTCGTAGCGCCATAGCGGGAGGGTGCACAGCTGCAGGAAATTGATGACAAGGCCGCTCACAACAAAGACAAAGCCAATCAAGAGGTGAACCACAAACTGCGTCTTCAGGAACCCCCAAAACCCCATTGTGGAGCCAACATTCAGTGCCGCTTACACGGACCCTCACTCAAAGCCACCGTCCTGAGAAGAAACAGAAGAGGAAGAGGATGAAGAACAGGAGCAGTGCAACCCCACATGGACCTCTAGGAGAGTAATGGAGACTATATACCCTTCCCCCTTGTACAGCTAGGGAAAGAACGTCACCAATACATCTATAGATAAGGCTGATACACACATAATATTCTCATCAGATCCAGAAAGAGAAACTCCACCAGAGATTCCACAAATGGTTTGAACAATGAAAATCCTGAACAAATTACATGTACGTAACATTGTGTACAAGACGCCTGGTGCATGGAGACACGAGTGACCTCCTCCGGGGGACTCTGGCCCACTCTCCACATCCCGAAGGTTGGTGGGCTTCTTCTATGGTCTTGCTACAAGGACCCCCTTACTGGTAGATGGCAGTTCTTTAGTGTGCGCTTACAGGCCATGGAGGGTGAGGGCATTACTTATTGTTGTAGCTGCTGATTCCAGGACTTTCCGGAGCTCAAGCTCCACACATGGTCCTTGGCTCTTGGACAACTCTTCTGGAAATTCTCTTCACTCCTCCGTGTGAAATCTTGTGAGGAGCTCCTGGCCGAGGCCGGTTTATGGTGAAACAAAGTTACTCCCTGGTGTTACACATTACAAGAGGCTCCTCGGTAATGAGACTTTTTATAATTATCAGGTGAAGAAGATGATATTATGTATCACCAAGTGTCAGGATTGCTTTCTAATTACTGACAGATCTCAGCTGGTGTCATGACTTTTCACCACAGATGTTCTTGAATTTTGTGTAATGAGACAAAATAATTAAAAGAAAGTTGATTTCTCTTACAGTGTGGAATGGAATGGAGGGATTGTAATCTGGTAACAATTTCCTGTCAGCAGCTTCACAAAAACATTTACTTGCCGACTTATTTTACCGGCCGTGTCAGATTTAGGCCATGGAAATGGACCTTATTCCACACCTTATACAGAAGGGGAGTCCTTGCATTAAACCAAAATATAAGCATGGTCTTTGCGTCTACTGACTGAACAGCAGTGCCAGCGCAGGAACCAGTATCAGGACTAAGGACACAGAACAGAGTGCCACATGGAGGAGAGAAGCTGCCATAGTGTAGTGCCAGGAGCACAAGAGGAGCCAGGAAAGGAGAGTTATTTATTTTGGTCTGCTCCGGGGTCCCCAGGGCCGCCCCCGCCCGCTCCGGGGTCCCCAGGGCCGCCCCCGCCCGCTCCGGGGTCCCCAGGGCCGCCCCCGCCCGCTCCGGGGTCCCCAGGGCCGCCCCCGCCCGCTCCGGGGTCCCCAGGGCCGCCCCCGCCCGCTCCGGGGTCCCCAGGGCCATCATCGTCTGCTCCTTAGATCAGGAATAGAACATAGAAATAGACCAGGGGCATTTCATAGTTTTGCCAAATTCTTATGAGAATATTCCGCACACATTGCATTGATCAAACTGTATAAACTTATTATACTTTTTGGAGTCGGTTCATTTTAACCCAATTCCCGAGCAATGCACAAAAAGGGGGAAAAGTGCAATTCTACGTCCTCATCACAGCCTCGCATCACACAGAACTAGCGGCCACATCATCTGCATTTACTTTACGACTTGGAAGTCAGGCTGCAAGGGGGAGGATTTATGGCTTATTCTCATCTGAACTCAGTTTTTTCGACCTTCTTTTGTATATTGTTTAATGGATTGTATTGGAGCACAGGTCAACCAAGCTTGGCTAGGAGAGTTGCCAATCATGTTAGGTCGTGCTCATTACTCCGCCCACTGAAATAACTGCCAAATGAGGAGTGAAAAAACGAGGGGAGCCTGAGGCTGCGTTCACACCTTCAGGTTTTCACATGCAGTGAGAACATGTCATTGAGAGAAGATGGTTTGGACATTGGAAACTGCATCTGAAAAACTGATCGTGTGAACGCACCCTGAGGGAGAAGGGAGAGAGATGATCCTGAGGTCTACCATGTCTGAAGAAATTATCTCCAAACTAAAATTCGAGTGAAGCCGAGGTACAGGACACAGACTGAAGTATAGGGACTTCTTCTCAGATAACACAGATATCGTGTGACACGACTGATGGCCACCATGTATCACTACATATATAATTACAATGACCAAAAATGACAACATCCTGTGACTTATTTGTAACTTGAGGTCTACAAGGTCCTCAAAGGTTTCCAGGGGACACCTATCAAATAATGTGGTTGGGTCAGGAAAACACATGGTCCGCTCTAGGACTAGATCCATCCTTTACTGGGAATCCCAGAGGATGGAGTGGACCTGATACAGAATAATCTGCAGCGTCCAGCCACATAATCAGAACGTTAATAGAGGACCCAAGATGACCCTAGTGGTACCATAAAAACAAGGATTATGGGAGGTGGCGTTGGACTGCAGGACCAGGTCAGCTACCCCAGGGAGCTGGAGGATTGGTGAATGTGAGTCTAGAGATTGACACTACTAGCGGTCACTCACCAGTACAGGTAGTACACCAGGGCCAGGGCAAACAAGGTGGCGCACACCCCAGAAAACAGGCAGACGGCAGACTGATTGGCCAACATTCTGGTCAAAGATCAGTATCTCGCTGAAGTAAAGTCCAGGACGGGAGCTTCAGGCTGCTCAGTACTGACCACAAGACTGCAGCGGTGACACCACATTCACATGACGACTATAATCCTTATAGGCTCTGGGTCACTTCAGGTCTCCAGTCCGTCCCGATCACAGGTAACAAGGGTCCTGTAAACCCTACGATGAGGGGTCGTTATTCCACGAACAGTCGAGTCTTTTTGGGGGTAAAGCTGTTGCAGATTCTTCTTCTCCTATATTCACCAGGCGTGACAGGTGAGATTCTCACTAAAGCCGGACAATCCCTTGGGATTAAGCCTGTGAGGGACAGATCTGCCGGGTCAGCAGAAGCCTAGACAGGACAGATCGCCCCTTGTAACCCCCACCCCCCATCGCGGCTCTGAAAACAATGTGACGTCAACTGGTGGAATTCACCAAATCATGAAAATCGTCTCCTGAGCTCGAAACAACCAAATAAATAACCACGACCAAAAGAGGAGGAACGCAAATCTGATAATCTGATTAATGAGCAAACAGAGAGAGAGGGCAAGGACTGAAACACGTCACCCACTTACAGCACACACTCAGTGACAAATATAAAAAAGTGTCTAAATGATGCAAACCGATAACGTCTCAGGCAATACAGCCTCGATTTCAGCCGTGATCGGTGTAGACACCGGGTCTTGCCACCAATGTGCTACATAAAGGCTCTCAGAGGCCATTACTGGGTAGTAGCCTGGACAGTACAGAGGTGAGCGAGAAGATGGCCATAACTGGCCTAGGAGTAGCTCGATGGGGTTTTTTTAAAAAATTGCCCTCACCTTAGGCTATTGAGCGCTCGCAGAAGTGACACAGAAACGAGCCTCTGAAACAAACCCCTAGTAGAGGGGAGTGTGTGATCACGGGATCGATGGGAGCGCAGATCCAACAGGTTCCTTCATTACAACCCCATCTCTGCCTCCGGCATCTCCATCTGCTGGAATCCCAAGCTCATTTTTAAAAACTGTCACCGGCCAAATTGGATAAGGACTCAATAGAGGACTAAAGAGGATAACCGGAACTAAATATATTCCGATAACCTAATTTTCCTTTTCTTTCCTTCCCCCTCTTTCCTATGGGTCCCAGACCCAACATTTCTATTGAAGACCCGATGTTGGGGTTTTGTTTTGTTTTTTTTGTGTTTCATAAAATTGAAAATTCAATAAATACAGTTAAAGGGCACCCACCACCACAAATCTACCTATAAAGGTAGATTGGGTGGTAGGTGGATCAATGGGACGTGAGGATAGCCCTTTTAAGGGCTAATCCTCACGTCCCCACACTTTTTTGATAACTTTTATTCCACATATATTCAAATTTACTTATGCGGCTACTGGGGCGTGGAGTAGCCGCATCTGAGGTTACACGAGGCGGCTACTCCACACCCCGGTAGCCACTTTACCCCTCCTACTAACCCATCTTCGTCGCGCAGCTCCGCGTAGCTGCGCGCCCTCGTCCGGCGATCCTGCCGTCTGCGCATGCGCAGAAGAGCAGGCCCGCGCGTGTTTCGGAGCAGTGACCACGCAGGCGCATGCGCAGACGCCAGGATCGCCGGACGAGGGCGCGCAGCTACGCGGAGCTGCGAGCCGAAGATGTGTGAGTAGGAGGGGAAAAGTGGCTACCGGGGCGTGTAACCTCAGATGCGGCTACTCCACGCCCCAGTAGCCGCATAAGTAAATTTGAATATATGTGGAATAAAAGTTATCAAAAAAGTAAGGGGACGTGAGGATTAGCCCTTAAAAGGGCTATCCTCACGTCCCATTGATCCACCTACCACCCAATCTACCTTTATAGGTAGATTTGTGGTGGTAGGTTTCCTTTAAAAAAACAAACAAAAAAAAAAACCACTGTCACCGGGGCCTTTACCTCCAGGAGCTATCCACTATTTACGGCTTGGAAAAAAAATGGCTTCATAAGGAGTCCGGTCATCCTGCAGGGTTATTCCCAGAGGTGGGGACCTCCTTATTCAGAATGGAATATTATAGAGGAAAGGAGATCACAGGCCTATGTAATGTGTACAGAACCAGCCCGGTCACCAGAGGAGGGGGAATCTACGCACCTTACAGGTGTTATGTGACACTGATGAATTATAAATAACTGAATTGCCTTATTGTTAGCTACAGAAGAAACTGGACTCCAGAACAGGCAGGCAGGTAGGTAGGTAGGTGCATATGGTAGAGCCTGCGCGTTTCAAGCTGAGGCTCTTAATAATGGCAATGTACATAAAGACATAATCAGACATTTAAAACCAACAGGCACCTAATTCATGGAGTTTTCCCACTAAAATTCTCACATTTCAATCCCCCAGTGATGTTACACAATAAAGATCATTTAACCCCTTACTTTACAATGTTACTCAGTTTTATTGCTGTTTTAGCTCCTATCACTCCCTAGGCTCCCAGGGTGAGGGCGGGGCCTCTATAAGCAGACACATTATAATCCATCTAGTTCTGTGGGGTGACAATGTCGTTACATCCGGGTACAGGTGTATATACACTCTCATCTGGCTTCTGACATTGTACTAACACATAGAAAGAGAGACGAGACAGACAGAGGTGCCAAAGACTTTTACACAGTCCCCTCTGCTACCTCTCTGTTCTCACAGATATGCTCCTGCCTCCCCCTTCCCCTTGATCACTTATCTTGTAGCTTTTTACAATGTGCTACATCTCACAGACATGCGCCTGCCTCCCCTGGATCACTTATCTGCCTGTAGCTTGTAGCTCCTCTCTGCTCACAATGTGCTGGCAGGAAGTGAATCAGCGGGTGTCAGTGTGAGCGCCGTGCTGTACTGCAGGGGGCGGGGCTAGAGGCACAGAGCAGAGGGAGACAAACTGCTGCAAGGCTGTTACACAAAAAAATCCAAGATGGCGTCACCGACCTGAAATCAGAAGTTACGGGGTCGTGTATAGGGGCACCTGAAATTGTGTCCAGCAGGACTGATAGAGACAGGCTGGACTTATCTCAGATGCTGGATTTATGTTAGTAACGGTGAATTAGAGAATGTGATATGTTGTTATCCTGAGGACATAAGAAACTTATATGGTCTACACGAGAAACAAATCCCAATCACACAGGAACCGTAGGCTCCATAAATCCCATCATGTGCACCGAGGGTGGATAATGCCACCACCACCACCAATCCACGGCTCCAACGATACAGGGAAATAAGAAAAGACGGTGGAATGAGCTCGAAACACTCAAACCTGGAAACAGACGGTCCCCTACATAAGGACACCCAACGACCCCTCTGCCCCCTGTGACCTCTGGATGTTACTATAGTCCCAGGTGCAGTAATCAGCTGTCACGTGTATGTCATCAAGCTTTATTCATAATCCTTGGTCCCATTATAGCAAAAACATTTGAAAAATCAATTGTCACTGGGGCAAAAATTTTTTGCCTGGAACTACAACTATAAAATATAAAGTTATGACTTGCATACAAATTCAACTTATGAACAACCCTACGGAAATGATTCTGTACGTAACCGGGGCACTGCCTGTACATGAACGTTGTGTGACCACTGCAGTAACTCGATCAACGGCAACCACGGCCCACACTTGGTGTCCCCCTCTTCTCCTGACACTTGGCATCTCCCTGTGGTGTCCCCCCTCTTCTCCTGACATTTGGCCTCTCCCTGTGGTGTCCCCCCTCTTCTCCTCACACTTGGCCTCTCCCTTTCGTGTCCCCCCCTCTTCTCCTGACATTTGGCCTCTCCCTGTGGTGTCCCCCCTCTTCTCCTCACACTTGGCCTCTCTCTGTGGTGTCCCCCTCTTCTCCTGACATTTGGCCTCTCTCTGTGGTGTCCCCGCTCTTCTCCTCACACTTGGCCCCTCCCTGTCGTGTCCCCCCTCTTCTCCTGACATTTGGCCACTTCCTGTGGTGTCCCCCCTCTTCTCCTCACACTTGGCCTCTCCCTGTGGTGTCCCCCCTCTTCTCCTCACACTTGGCCTCTCCCTGTGGTGTCCCCCCTCTTCTCCTCTCCCTGCCGTGTCCCCCCTCTTCTCCTCACACTTGGCCTCTCCCTGTGGTGTCCCCCCCCTCTTCTCCTCACACTTGGCCTCTCCCTGTGGTGTCCCCCCTCTTCTCCTCACACTTGGCCTCTCCCTGTGGTGTCCCCCCTCTTCTCCTCACACTTGGCCTCTCCCTGTGGTGTCCCCCCCTCTTCTCCTCACACTTGGCCTCTCCCTGTGGTGTCCCCCCTCTTCTCCTCACACTTGGCCTCTCTCTGTGGTGTCCCCCCTCTTCTCCTCACACTTGGCCTCTCTCTGTGGTGTCCCCCCTCTTCTCCTCACACTTGGCCTCTCCCTGTGGTGTCCCCAGTCTTCTCCTGACACTTGGCCTCTCCCTGTGGTGTCCCCCCTCTTCTCCTGACATTTGGCCTCTCCCTGTGGTGTCCCCGCTCTTCTCCTCACACTTGGCCCCTCCCTGTCGTGTCCCCCCTCTTCTCCTGACATTTGGCCTCTCCCTGTGGTGTCCCCCCTCTTCTCCTCACACTTGGCCTCTCCCTGTGGTGTCCCCCCTCTTCTCCTCACACTTGGCCTCTCCCTGTGGTGTCCCCCCTCTTCTCCTCACACTTGGCCTCTCCCTGTGGTGTCCCCCCTCTTCTCCTCACACTTGGCCTCTCCCTGTGGTGTCCCCCCTCTTCTCCTCACACTTGGCCTCTCCCTGTGGTGTCCCCCCTCTTCTCCTCACACTTGGCTTCTCTCTGTGGTGTCCCCCCTCTTCTCCTGACACTTGGCCTCTCCCTGTGGTGTCCCCCCTCTTCTCCTCACACTTGGCCTCTCTCTGTGGTGTCCCCCCTCTTCTCCTCACACTTGGCCCCTCCCTGTCGTGTCCCCCCTCTTCTCCTGACATTTGGCCTCTTCCTGTGGTGTCCCCACTCTTCTCCTCACACTTGGCCTCTCTCTGTGGTGTCCCCCCTCTTCTCCTCACACTTGGCCTCTCCCTATGGTGTCCCCCTCTTCTCCTGACATTTGGCCTCTTCCTGTGGTGTCCCCCCTCTTCTCCTCACACTTGGCCTCTCCCTGTGGTGTCCCCCCTCTTCTCCTCACACTTGGCCTCTCCCTATGGTGTCCCCCCTCTTCTCCTGACATTTGGCCTCTTCCTGTGGTGTCCCCCCTCTTCTCCTCACACTTGGCCTCTCTCTGTGGTGTCCCCCCTCTTCTCCTCACACTTGGCCCCTCCCTGTGGTGTCCCCCCTCTTCTCCTGACACTTGGCCTCTCCCTGTGGTGTCCCCCCTCTTCTCCTCACACTTGGCCTCTCCCTGTGGTGTCCCCCCTCTTCTCCTCACACTTGGCCTCTCCCTGTGGTGTCCCCCCTCTTCTCCTCACACTTGGCCTCTCTCTGTGGTGTCCCCCCTCTTCTCCTCACACTTGGCCTCTCTCTGTGGTGTCCCCCCTCTTCTCCTCACACTTGGCCCCTCCCTGTCGTGTCCCCCCTCTTCTCCTTACACTTGGCTTCTCTCTGTGGTGTCCCCCCTCTTCTCCTCACACTTGGCCTCTCTCTGTGGTGTCCCCCCTCTTCTCCTCACACTTGGCCTCTCCCTGTGGTGTCCCCCCTCTTCTCCTCACACTTGGCCTCTCCCTGTGGTGTCCCCCCTCTTCTCCTCACACTTGACCTCTCTCTGTGGTGTCCCCCCCTCTTCTCCTCACACTTGGCCTCTCCCTGTGGTGTCCCCCCTCTTCTCCTCACACTTGGCCTCTCCCTGTGGTGTCCCCCCTCTTCTCCTCACACTTGGCCTCTCCCTGTGGTGTCCCCCCTCTTCTCCTCACACTTGGCCTCTCCCTGTGGTGCCCCCCCTCTTCTCCTCACACTTGGCCTCTCCCTGTGGTGTCCCCCCTCTTCTCCTCACACTTGGCCTCTCTCTGTGGTGTCCCCCCTCTTCTCCTCACACTTGGCCTCTCTCTGTGGTGTCCCCCCTCTTCTCCTCACACTTGGCCTCTCCCTGTGGTGTCCCCCCTCTTCTCCTCACACTTGGCCTCTCTCTGTGGTGTCCCCCCTCTTCTCCTCACACTTGGCCTCTCTCTGTGGTGTCCCCCCTCTTCTCCTCACACTTGGCCTCTCCCTGTGGTGTCCCCCCCTCTTCTCCTCACACTTGGCCTCTCCCTGTGGTGTCCCCCCCTCTTCTCCTCACACTTGGCCTCTCCCTGTGGTGTCCCCCCTCTTCTCCTCACACCTGGCCTCTCCCTGTGGTGTCCCCCCCTCTTCTCCTCACACTTGGCCTCTCCCTGTGGTGTCCCCCCAATTCTCCTCACACTTGGCCTCTCTCTGTGGTGTCCCCCCTCTTCTCCTCACACTTGGCCTCTCCCTGTGGTGTCCCCCCTCTTCTCCTCACACTTGGCCTCTCCCTGTGGTGTCCCCCCAATTCTCCTCACACTTGGCCTCTCTCTGTGGTGTCCCCCCTCTTCTCCTCACACTTGGCCTCTCCCTATGGTGTCCCCCCTCTTCTCCTGACACTTGGCCTCTCCTTGTAATGTCCCCCCTCTTCTCCTCACACTTGGCCTCTCCCTATGGTGTCCCCCCTCTTCTCCTCACACTTGGCCTCTCCTTGTAATGTCCCCCCTCTTCTCCTCACACTTGGCCTCTCCTTGTGGTGTCCCCCCTCTTCTCCTGACACTTGGCCTCTCCCTGTGGTGTCCCCGTTAGCTCCTCCCTCAGTCCCCCGCCCTCTCCGCCTCCCGGTGCCCTGTATCCCGGTATCCCCGTCTCTTACCTCTGCGTCCCAGATTCTGGTGTTACACCTGCACAGCGGAAGCCCGCCCCCAGATGCCGGCCTGAACCGGAAGCTCACGTCCACGTGGAAAGCTGGCCAATCAGCAGACTCCTGTAAGCTCCTCCCACCCGCAGCGTTGTCCGTGATGGTCACGCCCAGTCACCTGTCTGCGGGGCTGCTGTGACCACGCCCTCTCCTGATAATGACGGAGGGGCGGAGACTGCTGCTGTCACCTCACGCAGGCGCGCTCTGTCTGATAGAGGTCACAGTGACCGGAGAGCGGCCAGTGCGTGTCCGTATATACCGTGTGTATAGCGCCGTACGTACAGCTCCGTATGCCTCATACACCTCACTATACACCCCCCCATACCTCATACACCTCACTATACACCCCCCCCATACCTCATACACCTCACTATACACCCCCCATACCTCATACACTCACTATACACCCCCCATACCTCATACACCTCACTATACACCCCCCCATACCTCATACACCTCACTATACACCCCCCCATACCTCATACACCTCACTATACACCCCCCCATACCTCATACACCTCACTATACACCCCCCATACCTCATACACCTCACTATACACCCCCCCATACCTCATACACCTCACTATACACCCCCCATACCTCATACACCTCACTATACACCCCCCATACCTCATACACCTCACTATACACCCCCCATACCTCATACACCTCACTATACACCCCCCCATACACCTCACTATACACCCCCCATACCTCATACACCTCACTATACACCCCCCCATACCTCATACACCTCACTGTACACCCCCCATACCTCATACAC
>NW_027285252.1:62500-81878 GCF_040894005.1 Engystomops pustulosus | reverse complement strand
GCCCCGCGGTCCGCCCTGGCTGGCCTTACGCCGGTGGTTCGCCAGGCCACCGGCACCTTGTACGGCGGGGACGGCGTGGCTTATGCGCCCGTCAACCCACCTACTCGCCCCGGCTAGCCTTTTACCCGGAGGGCGCCACGCTCCGGGTACCAGTGAGCGGCACGAACCCAGTCATACCATGCCGCTCACCTCGCGCCCTCTCCGGCCTCCGCCGCGGAGACCTCCCGCTAGGACCTGCGGGGGGCGATTTCTGCCAAAATCTACAAAGTCCCCGATGGTTAAGGACGTAGACTGTTGAGCGGGACCTACACACTCTTGTAGCCGATGGGGCTCGCCATTTCCCGCAGAAAATGGACCACCTCCCGCAGAGGAACATGAAATGCCCCTTCCCGCGGGACCCGAAGGACCGCTCTGTCCGAGCAGGCCTCCAGGACCACGGCACGCAAAAGCGACTCAGTCCCGCTGGCATTACGGATCTGACTTTGTGCAAAAACCAGGCAGAGTCGACCAAAACCTCCCTTCTTTGACCGGTGTTTTGTTGCTTTTCTCTGCCGCCGAAGGTGCACTGAGGATCGGATCGCCCAAAATTTTTACCGGTCGTTTTGGTCTGCGGTTCTTCCGAGAGGTGCCCGCCTGACAGTTCTTTTTCAGCAGCCTCCGAAAGGGCATCCAGCGGGCAAGCCAGGGGTTGGCAGCCGCCGGCGGTGAGCCTTCCCCCGGCCGGGGCAGACAGCTCCGACCGCAAAATTTTTTCGACTTTCGCCGAGGCCAAAACCCCATGCACTTTTAAAGCCTGCCCGCAGCGCCGTCTCCTGGCAGACGTCCCTTGCCGCCTGCGGTGGTCCTCGCCCGGCAGAGAGAAGCCGGATTCGCCCTCTCACCGGTTCTTTTTCACCATTCCGGAGCTCTGAAATCTGCCGGACACCGAGTGACCGAGGACGCTTCCAGGAGGGCGGCAGCGAGAGGCAGAGTGCCACCGGTCGGGAAGCCGGTTCTCCCACACTTTGAAATTTTTTCGCTTGTTCTGGTGGGATGGAGAGAGAGCGTGGCTTATGCGCCCTCTGCCCCGCGGTACGCCCTTGGCTAGCCTTACGCCGGTGGTTCGCCAGGCCACCGGCACCTTGTACAGCGGGGACGGCGTGGCTTATGCGCCCTCTGCCCCGCGGTACGCCCTTGGCTAGCCTTACGCCGGTGGTTCGCCAGGCCACCGGCACCTTGTACGGCGGGGACGGCGTTGCTTATGCGCCCGTCAATCCACCTACTCGCCCCGGCTAGCCTTTTACCCGGAGGGCGCCACGCTCCGGGTAGCAGTGAGCGGCACGAGCCCAGTCATACCATGCCGCTCACCTCGCACCTTTTCCGGCCTCCGCCGCGGAGACCTCCCGCTCTGTTCTGCGGAGAGCGATTTTGGGCAAAATCTACAAAGTCCCCGATGGTTAAGGACGTAGACTGTTGAGCGGGACCTACACACTCTTGTAGCCGAAGGGGCTCGCCATTTCCCGCAGAAAATGGATCACCTCCCGCAGAGGAACATGAAATGCCCCTTCCCGCGGGACCCGAAGGACCACTCTGTCCGAGCAGGCTTCCAGGACCACGGCACGCAAGAGCGACTCAGTCCCGCTGGCATTACGGATCTGACTTAGTGCAAAAACCTGGCAGAGTCGACCAAAACTCCCCTTCTCTGACCGGTATTTTTGTTGCTTTTCTCTGCCGCCGAAGGTGCACTACGGGTCGGATCGCCCAAAATTTTTACCGGTCGTTTTGGTCTGCGGTTCTTCCGAGAGGTGCCCGCCTGACAGTTCTTTTTCAGCAGCCTCCGAAAGGCCATCCAGCGGGCAAGCCAGGGGTTGGCAGCCGCCGGAGGTGAGCCTTCCCCGGCCGGGGCAGACAGCTCCGACCGCATAATTTTTTCGACTTTCTCCGAGGCCAAAACCCCATGCACTTTTAAAGCCTGCCCGCAGCGCCGTCTCCTGTCAGACGTCCCCGCCGCCTGCGGTGGTCCTCGCCCGGCAGAGAGAAGCCGGAGTCGCCCTCTCTCCGGTTCTTTTTCACCATTCCGGAGCTCTTAAATCTGCCGTACTCCGAGTGACCGAGGACGCTTCCAGGACGGCGGCAGCGAGAGGCAGAGTGCAACCGGTCGGGAAGCCGGTTCTCCCACACTTTGAAAATTTTTCGCTTGTGCTGGTGGGATGGAGAGAGAGCGTGGCTTATGCGCCCTCTGCCCCGCGGTACGCCCTTGGCTAGCCTTACGCCGGTGGTTCGCCAGGCCACCGGCACCTTGTACGGCGGGGACGGCGTTGCTTATGCGCCCGTCATCCCACCTACTCGCCCCGGCTAGCCTTTTACCCGGAGGGCGCCACGCTCCGGGTAGCAGTGAGCGGCACGAGCCCAGTCATACCATGCCGCTCACCTCGCACCTTTTCCGGCCTCCGCCGCGGAGACCTCCCGCTAGGACATGCGGGGGGCGATCTTGACCAAAATCTACAAAGTCCCCGATGGTTAAGGACGTAGACTGTTGAGCGGGACCTACACACTCTTGTAGCCGAAGGGGCTCGCCATTTCCCGCAGAAAATGGATCACCTCCCGCAGAGGAACATGAAATGCCCCTTCCCGCGGGACCCGAAAGGACCGCCCTGTCCGAGCAGGCCTCCAGGACCACGGCACGCAAAAGCGACTCAGTCCCGCTGGCATTACGGATCTGACTTAGTGCAAAAACCTGGCAGAGTCGACCAAAACTCCCCTTCTCTGACCGGTATTTTTGTTGCTTTTCTCTGCCGCCGAAGGTGCACTACGGGTCGGATCGCCCAAAATTTTTACCGGTCGTTTTGGTCTGCGGTTCTTCCGAGAGGTGCCCGCCTGACAGTTCTTTTTCAGAAGCCTCCGAAAGGCCATCCAGCGGGCAAGCCAGGGGTTGGCAGCCGCCGGCGGTGAGCCTTCCCCGGCCGGGGCAGACAGCTCCGACCGCATAATTTTTTCGACTTTTGCCGAGGCCAAAACCCCATGCACTTTTAAAGCCTGCCCGCAGCGCCGTCTCCTGTCAGACGTCCCCGCCGCCTGCGGTGGTCCTCGCCCGGCAGAGAGAAGCCGGAGTCGCCCTCTCTCCGGTTCTTTTTCACCATTCCGGAGCTCTTAAATCTGCCGTACTCCGAGTGACCGAGGACGCTTCCAGGAGGGCGGCAGCGAGAGGCAGAGTGCCACCGGTCGGGAAGCCGGTTCTCCCACACTTTGAAAATATTTCGCTTGTGCTGGTGGGATGGAGAGAGAGCGTGGCTTATGCGCCCTCTGCCCCGCGGTACGCCCTGGCTAGCCTTACGCCGGTGGTTCGCCAGGCCACCGGCACCTTGTACGGCGGGGACGGCGTTGCTTATGCGCCCGTCATCCCACCTACTCGCCCCGGCTAGCCTTTTACCCGGAGGGCGCCACGCTCCGGGTAGCAGTGAGCGGCACGAGCCCAGTCATACCATGCCGCTCACCTCGCACCTTTTCCGGCCTCCGCCGCGGAGACCTCACGCTCTGTTCTGCGGAGAGCGATTTTGGGCAAAATCTACAAAGTCCCCGATGGTTAAGGACGTAGACTGTTGAGCGGGACCTACACACTCTTGTAGCCGAAGGGGCTCGCCATTTCCCGCAGAAAATGGATCACCTCCCGCAGAGGAACATGAAATGCCCCTTCCCGCGGGACCCGAAGGACCGCTCTGTCCGAGCAGGCCTCCAGGACCACGGCACGCAAAAGCGACTCAGTCCCGCTGGCATTACGGATCTGACTTAGTGCAAAAACCTGGCAGAGTCGACCAAAACTCCCCTTCTCTGACCGGTATTTTTGTTGCTTTTCTCTGCCGCCGAAGGTGCACTACGGGTCGGATCGCCCAAAATTTTTACCGGTCGTTTTGGTCTGCGGTTCTTCCGAGAGGTGCCCGCCTGACAGTTCTTTTTCAGCAGCCTCCGAAAGGGCATCCAGCGGGCAAGCCAGGGGTTGGCAGCCGCCGGCGGTGAGCCTTCCCCGGCCGGGGCAGAAAGCTCCGACCGCATAATTTTTTCGACTTTCGCCGAGGCCAAAAGCCCAGGCACTTAGAAAGCCTGCCCGCAGCGCCGCCTCCTGTCAGAGGTCCCCGCCGCCTGCGGTGGTCCTCGCCCGGCAGAGAGAAGCCGGAGTCGCCCTCTCTCCGGTTCTTTTTCACCATTCCGGAGCTCTTAAATCTGCCGTACTCCGAGTGACCGAGGACGCTTCCAGGAGGGCGGCAGAGAGAGGCAGAGTGCCACCGGTCGGGAAGCCGGTTCTCCCACACTTTGAAAATTTTTCGCTTGTGCTGGTGGGATGGAGAGAGAGCGTGGCTTATGCGCCCTCTGCCCCGCGGTACGCCCTGGCTAGCCTTACGCCGGTGGTTCGCCAGGCCACCGGCACCTTGTACGGCGGGGACGGCGTTGCTTATGCGCCCGTCAACCCACCTACTCGCCCCGGCTAGCTTTTTACCCGGAGGGCGCCACGCTCCGGGTAGCAGTGAGCGGCACGAGCCCAGTCATACCATGCCGCTCACCTCGCACCTTTTCCGGCCTCCGCCGCGGAGACCTCACGCTCTGTTCTGCGGAGAGCGATTTTGGGCAAAATCTACAAAGTCCCCGATGGTTAAGGACGTAGACTGTTGAGCGGGACCTACACACTCTTGTAGCCGAAGGGGCTCGCCATTTCCCGCAGAAAATGGATCACCTCCCGCAGAGGAACATGAAATGCCCCTTCCCGCGGGACCCGAAGGACCGCTCTGTCCGAGCAGGCCTCCAGGACCACGGCACGCAAAAGCGACTCAGTCCCGCTGGCATTACGGATCTGACTTAGTGCAAAAACCTGGCAGAGTCGACCAAAACTCCCCTTCTCTGACCGGTATTTTTGCTGCTTTTCTCTGCCGCCGAAGGTGCACTACGTGTCGGATCGCCCAAAATTTTTACCGGTCGTTTTGGTCTGCGGTTCTTCCGAGAGGTGCCCGCCTGACAGTTCTTTTTCAGCAGCCTCCGAAAGGGCATCCAGCGGGCAAGCCAGGGGTTGGCAGCCGCCGGCGGTGAGCCTTCCCCGGCCGGGGCAGACAGCTCCGACCGCATAATTTTTTCGAACTTCTCCGAGGTCAAAATCCCAGGCACTCCGACGGAAGGTCCGCCGCGCGTCTCCCGTCTGACGTCCCCGCCGCTCGCGGTGGTCCTCGCCCGGCAGGGAGCTGCCGGATTCGCCCTCTTACCGGTTCTTTTTCACCTTTCCGGAGCTCTGATATCTGCCGCACACACAGTGACCGAGGACGCTTCCAGGAGGGCGGCAGCGAGAGGCAGAGTGCCACCGGGCGGGTCCTCGGTTCTCCCACACTTAGAAAATTTTTGCGCTTGTGCTGGTGCGAGGACGTAGGTCTTTCGACCGGGGCAAGCCTGGAGGGCGGTAGCCGGGATTGGCGCCCTATTCCCGGCTAGCTCTCGGAGGCTTCACCCGGTTGGAGGTTGGAGCTCCGACTTCCATGGGCATGTTCCTCACCGGGACCTACGACCAAGTGTGGCCGAGGGACAGTGACACATTCCCGGGTAGCCTGAGTGGCTGCTCCCGCTGAGCTACTTCCATGGGCACTATTCCTCCCCGGGACTTGCCGCCAAGTCTTGGCCGGGGGACAGTGACACATTCCCGGGTAGCCTGAGTGGCTTCTCCCGCTGAGCTCTTACTTCCATGGGCATGTTCCTCACCGGGACCAACTACCAAGTGTGGCCGGGTTTCGAGCTCCAAACTCGGCTTGCACTTGGTCGCTTGGGGGGTCCCCTCCGCTCCGGGAAGGGCGCCCTCCAGCGGGCAGACGAGGGTACTTCTAGTCTGCCCGAGCTCCATGGGGCCCCTCTCGCCCCTAGGCTCCCCGCCCAGGGTTCCAGGGTCCCGGATAAAGCCACCCTGCCGAGTTCGGTATAGGGTACCGGGCCTGGCTGGAATCACGCCGGGATCGGTGAGACCTCCTCGGCCGCGGCTCAGCCTCCAAACTCCCTTTCGCGGTTCTCTTCCCTTCAACTTCCATGGGCATGTTCCACACCGGGACCTCCGACCAAGTGTGGCCGGGGAACAGTCACCCATGCCCGGGTAGCCTCAGCGGCTGCTCCCGCTGAGGTCAACTTGGAGGTTGGAGCTCCGACTTCCATGGGCACTATTCCTCCCCGGGACCTGCCGCCAAGTCTGGCCGGGGGACAGTGACACATTCCCGGGTAGCCCTGAGCGGCTGCTCCCGCTGAACTCTTACTTCCATGGGCATGTTCCTCATCAGGAACCAACGACCAAGTGTGGCCCAGGGACAGTGACACATTCCCGGTTAGCCTGAGTGGCTGCTCCCGCTGAGCTACTTCCATGAGCACTATTCCTCCCCGGGACCTGCCGCCAAGTCCGGCCGGGGGACAGTGACACATTCCCGGGTAGCCTGAGCGGCTGCTCCCGCTGAGCTACTTCCATGGGCACTATTCCTCCCCGGGACTTGCCGCCAAGTCTTGGCCGGGGGACAGTGACACATTGCCGGGTAGCCTGAGTGGCTGCTCCCGCTGAGCTCTTACTTCCATGGGCATGTTCCTCACCGGGACATACTACCAAGTGTGGCCGGGTTTCGAGCTCCAAACTCGGCTTGCACTTGGTCGCTTGGGGGTCCCCTCCGCTCCGGGAAGGGCGCCCTCCAGCGGGCAGACGAGGGTACTTCTAGTCTGCCCGAGCTCCATGGGGCCCCTCTCGCCCCTAGGCTCCCCGCCCAGGGTTCCAGGGTCCCGGATACAGCCACCCTGCCGAGTTCGGTATAGGGTACCGGGCCTGGCTGGAATCACGCCGGGATCGGTGAGACCTCCTCGGCCGCGGCTCAGCCTCCAAACTCCCTTTCGCGGTTCTCTTCCCTTCAACTTCCATGGGCATGTTCCACACCGGGACCTCCGACCAAGTGTGGCCGGGGAACAGTCACCCATGCCCGGGTAGCCTCAGCGGCTGCTCCCGCTGAGGTCAACTTGGAGGTTGGAGCTCCGACTTCCATGGGCACTATTCCTCCCCGGGACCTGCCGCCAAGTCTGGCCGGGGGACAGTGACACATTCCCGGGTAGCCCTGAGCGGCTGCTCCCGCTGAACTCTTACTTCCATGGGCATGTTCCTCATCAGGAACCAACGACCAAGTGTGGCCCAGGGACAGTGACACATTCCCGGTTAGCCTGAGTGGCTGCTCCCGCTGAGCTACTTCCATGAGCACTATTCCTCCCCGGGACCTGCCGCCAAGTCTGGCCGGGGGACAGTGACACATTCCCGGGTAGCCTGAGCGGCTGCTCCCGCTGAGCTACTTCCATGGGCACTATTCCTCCCCGGGACTTGCCGCCAAGTCTTGGCCGGGGGACAGTGACACATTGCCGGGTAGCCTGAGTGGCTGCTCCCGCTGAGCTCTTACTTCCATGGGCATGTTCCTCACCGGGACATACTACCAAGTGTGGCCGGGTTTCGAGCTCCAAACTCGGCTTGCACTTGGTCGCTTGGGGGTCCCCTCCGCTCCGGGAAGGGCGCCCTCCAGCGGGCAGACGAGGGTACTTCTAGTCTGCCCGAGCTCCATGGGGCCCCTCTCGCCCCTAGGCTCCCCGCCCAGGGTTCCAGGGTCCCGGATACAGCCACCCTGCCGAGTTCGGTATAGGGTACCGGGCCTGGCTGGAATCACGCCGGGATCGGTGAGACCTCCTCGGCCGCGGCTCAGCCTCCAAACTCCCTTTCGCGGTTCTCTTCCCTTCAACTTCCATGGGCATGTTCCACACCGGGACCTCCGACCAAGTGTGGCCGGGGAACAGTCACCCATGCCCGGGTAGCCTCAGCGGCTGCTCCCGCTGAGGTCAACTTGGAGGTTGGAGCTCCGACTTCCATGGGCACTATTCCTCCCCGGGACCTGCCGCCAAGTCTGGCCGGGGGACAGTGACACATTCCCGGGTAGCTTGAGCGGCTTCTCCCGCTGAACTCTTACTTCCATGGGCATGTTCCTCATCAGGAACCAACGACCAAGTGTGGCCCAGGGACAGTGACACATTCCCGGGTAGCCTCAGCAGCTGCTCCCGCTGAGCTACTTCCATGAGCACTATTCCTCCCCGGGACCTGCCGCCAAGTCTGGCCGGGGGACAGTGACACATTCCCGGGTAGCCTGAGCGGCTGCTCCCGCTGGGCTACTTCCATGGGCACTATTCCTCCCCGGGACCTGCCGCCAAGTCTGGCCGGGGGACAGTGACACATTCCCGGGTAGCCTGAGTGGCTGCTCCCGCTGAGCTCTTACTTCCATGGGCATGTTCCTCACCGGGACATACTACCAAGTGTGGCCGGGTTTCGAGCTCCAAACTCGGCTTGCACTTGGTCGCTTGGGGGGTCCCCTCCGCTCCGGGAAGGGCGCCCTCCAGCGGGCAGACGAGGGTACTTCTAGTCTGCCCGAGCTCCATGGGGCCCCTCTCGCCCCTAGGCTCCCCGCCCAGGGTTCCAGGGTCCCGGATACAGCCACCCTGTCGAGTTCGGTATAGGGTACCGGGCCTGGCTGGAATCACGCCGGGATCGGTGAGACCTCCTCGGCCGCGGCTCAGCCTCCAAACTCCCTTTCGCGGTTCTCTTCCCTTCAACTTCCATGGGCATGTTCCACACCGGGACCTCCGACCAAGTGTGGCCGGGGAACAGTCACCCAGGCCCGGGTAGCCTCAGCGGCTGCTCCCGCTGAGGTCAACTTGGAGGTTGGAGCTCCGACTTCCATGGGCACTATTCCTCCCCGGGACCTGCCGCCAAGTCTGGCCGGGGGACAGTGACACATTCCCGGGTAGCCTGAGCGGCTGCTCCCGCTGAACTCTTTAGTTCCATGGGCATGTTCCTCATCAGGAATCAACGACCAAGTGTGGCCGAGGGACAGTGACACATTCCCGGGTAGCCTCAGCAGCTGCTCCCGCTGAGCTACTTCCATGAGCACTATTCCTCCCCGGGACCTGCCGCCAAGTCTGGCCGGGGGACAGTGACACATTCCCGGGTAGCCTGAGTGGCTGCTCCCGCTGAGCTACTTCCATGGGAACTATTCCTCCCCGGGACTTGCCGCCAAGTCTTGGCCGGGGGACAGTGACACATTCCCGGGTAGCCTGAGTGGCTGCTCCCGCTGAGCTACTTCCATGGGAACTATTCCTCCCCGGGACTTGCCGCCAAGTCTTGGCCGGGGGACAGTGACACATTCCCGTGTAGCCTGAGTGGCTGCTCCCGCTGAGCTCTTACTTCCATGGGCATGTTCCTCACCGGGACATACTACCAAGTGTGGCCGGGTTTCGAGCTCCAAACTCGGCTTGCACTTGGTCGCTTGGGGGGTCCCCTCCGCTCCGGGAAGGGCGCCCTCCAGCGGGCAGACGAGGGTACTTCTAGTCTGCCCGAGCTCCATGGGGCCCCTCTCGCCCCTAGGCTCCCGGCCCAGGGTTCCAGGGTCGCGGATCCAGCCACCATGCGGAGTTCGGTTTGGGTACCGGGCCTGGCAGAAATCACGCCGGGATCGGTGAGCCCTCCTCGGCCGCGGCTTCGCGCAAAAACTCCCTTTCGCGGTTCTCTTCACTTCAACTTCCATGGACACGTTCCACACTTGGACCTACGACCAAGTGTGCCCGGGGAACAGTAACCCATGCCCGGGCAGCCTCAGCAAGTGCTCCGGCTGAGGTCAGTTTGGAGGTTTGAGCTCCGACTTCCATGGCCATGTTCCTCACCGGGACCTACGACCAAGCGTGGCCGGGTTTCGAGCTCCAAACTCGGCTTGCACTTGGTGGCCAAGGGGGTCCCCTCCGCTCCGGGAAGGGCGCCCTCCAGCGGGCAGACGAGGTTACTTCTAGTCTGCCCGAGCTCCATGGGGCATTATTCCTCCCCGGGACTTGCCGCCAAGTCTGGCCGGGGGACAGTGACACTTGGCCGGGTAGGCGAAGTGGCTTCTCCCGCTGACTTGCCCCTTTGGAAGTAGGAGCTCCTACTTCCATGGGCATTATTCCTCCCCGGGACTTGCCGCCAAGTCTGGCCGGGGGACAGTGACACTTGGCCGGGTAGGCGAAGTGGCTTCTCCCGCTGACTTGCCCCTTTGGAAGTAGGAGCTCCTACTTCCATGGGCATTATTCCTCCCCGGGACTTGCCGCCAAGTCTGGCCGGGGGACAGTGACACTTGGCCGGGTAGGCGAAGTGGCTTCTCCCGCTGACTTGCCCCTTTGGAAGTAGGAGCTCTTACTTCCATGGGCATTATACCTCTCGAAGACTTAGAGCCAAGTGAGCTCCTACTTCCATGGGCATTATTCCTCCCCGGGACTTGCCGCCAAGTCTGGCCGGGGGACAGTGACACTTGGCCGGGTAGGCGAAGTGGCTTCTCCCGCTGACTTGCCCCTTTGGAAGTAGGAGCTCTTACTTCCATGGGCATTATACCTCTCGAAGACGTAGAGCCAAGTGAGCTCCTACTTCCATGGGCATTATTCCTCCCCGGGACTTGCCGCCAAGTCTGGCCGGGGGACAGTGACACTTGGCCGGGTAGGCCAAGTGGCTTCTCCCGCTGACTTGCCCCTTTGGAAGTAGGAGCTCCTACTTCCATGGGCATTATTCCTCCCCGGGACTTGCCGCCAAGTCTGGCCGGGGGACAGTGACACTTGGCCGGGTAGGCGAAGTGGCTTCTCCCGCTGACTTGCCCCTTTGGAAGTAGGAGCTCCTACTTCCATGGGCATTATTCCTCCCCGGGACTTGCCGCCAAGTCTGGCCGGGGGACAGTGACACTTGGCCGGGTAGGCGAAGTGGCTTCTCCCGCTGACTTGCCCCTTTGGAAGTAGGAGCTCTTACTTCCATGGGCATTATACCTCTCGAAGACTTAGAGCCAAGTGAGCTCCTACTTCCATGGGCATTATTCCTCCCCGGGACTTGCCGCCAAGTCTGGCCGGGGGACAGTGACACTTGGCCGGGTAGGCGAAGTGGCTTCTCCCGCTGACTTGCCCCTTTGGAAGTAGGAGCTCCTACTTCCATGGGCATTATTCCTCCCCGGGACTTGCCGCCAAGTCTGGCCGGGGGACAGTGACACTTGGCCGGGTAGGCGAAGTGGCTTCTCCCGCTGACTTGCCCCTTTGGAAGTAGGAGCTCCTACTTCCATGGGCATTATTCCTCCCCGGGACTTGCCGCCAAGTCTGGCCGGGGGACAGTGACACTTGGCCGGGTAGGCGAAGTGGCTTCTCCCGCTGACTTGCCCCTTTGGAAGTAGGAGCTCCTACTTCCATGGGCATTATTCCTCCCCGGGACTTGCCGCCAAGTCTGGCCGGGGGACAGTGACACTTGGCCGGGTAGGCGAAGTGGCTTCTCCCGCTTACTTGCCCCTTTGGAAGTAGGAGCTCCTACTTCCATGGGCATTATTCCTCCCCGGGACTTGCCGCCAAGTCTGGCCGGGGGACAGTGACACTTGGCCGGGTAGGCGAAGTGGCTTCTCCCGCTGACTTGCCCCTTTGGAAGTAGGAGCTCTTACTTCCATGGGCATTATACCTCTCGAAGACTTAGAGCCAAGTGAGCTCCTACTTCCATGGGCATTATTCCTCCCCGGGACTTGCCGCCAAGTCTGGCCGGGGGACAGTGACAATTGGCCGGGTAGGCGAAGTGGCTTCTCCCGCTGACTTGCCCCTTTGGAAGTAGGAGCTCCTACTTCCATGGGCATTATTCCTCCCCGGGACTTGCCGCCAAGTCTGGCCGGGGGACAGTGACATGTGGCCGGATAGGCCAAGTGGCTTCTCCCGCTGACTTGCCCCTTTGGAAGTAGGAGCTCCTACTTCCATGGGCATTATTCCTCCCCGGGACCTACAGCCAAGAGTGGCCGGGGGACAGTGACACTTGGCCGGGTAGGCGAAGTGGCTTCTCCCGCTGACTTGCCCCTTTGGAAGTAGGAGCTCCTACTTCCATGGGCATTATTCCTCCCCGGGACTTGCCGCCAAGTCTGGCCGGGGGACAGCGACATGTGGCCGGATAGGCCAAGTGGCTTCTCCCGCTGACTTGCCCCTTTGGAAGTAGGAGCTCCTACTTCCATGGGCATTATTCCTCCCCGGGACCTACAGCCAAGAGTGGCCGGGGGACAGTGACACTTGGCCGGGTAGGCCAAGTGGCTTCTCCCGCTGACTTGCCCCTTTGGAAGTAGGAGCTCCTACTTCCATGGGCATTATTCCTCCCCGGGACTTGCCGCCAAGTCTGGCCGGGGGACAGTGACACTTGGCCGGGTAGGCGAAGTGGCTTCTCCCGCTGACTTGCCCCTTTGGAAGTAGGAGCTCCTACTTCCATGGGCATTATTCCTCCCCGGGACCTACTGCCAAGTGTGGCCGGGGGACAGTGACATGTGGCCGGATAGGCCAAGTGGCTTCTCCCGCTGACTTGCCCCTTTGGAAGTAGGAGCTCCTACTTCCATGGGCATTATTCCTCCCCGGGACTTGCCGCCAAGTCTGGCCGGGGGACAGTGACACTTGGCCGGGTAGGCGAAGTGGCTTCTCCCGCTGACTTGCCCCTTTGGAAGTTGGAGCTCTTACTTCCATGGGCATTATACCTCTCGAAGACTTAGAGCCAAGTGAGCTCCTACTTCCATGGGCATTATTCCTCCCCGGGACTTGCCGCCAAGTCTGGCCGGGGGACAGTGACACTTGGCCGGGTAGGCGAAGTGGCTTCTCCCGCTGACTTGCCCCTTTGGAAGTAGGAGCTCCTACTTCCATGGGCATTATTCCTCCCCGGGACCTACTGCCAAGTGTGGCCGGGGGACAGTGACATGTGGCCGTATAGGCCAAGTGGCTTCTCCCGCTGACTTGCCCCTTTGGAAGTAGGAGCTCCTACTTCCATGGGCATTATTCCTCCCCGGGACTTGCCGCCAAGTCTGGCCGGGGGACAGTGACACTCGGCCGGGTAGGCGAAGTGGCTTCTCCCGCTGACTTGCCCCTTTGGAAGTAGGAGCTCCTACTTCCATGGGCATTATTCCTCCCCGGGACCTACTGCCAAGTGTGGCCGGGGAACAGTGACTCTTGGCCGGATAGGCCAAGTGGCTTCTCCCGCTGACTGGCCCTTTTGGAAGTAGGAGCTCCTACTTCCATGGGCATTATTCCTCCCCGGGACCTACAGCCAAGTGTGGCCGGGGAACAGTGACTCTTTGCCGGATAGGCCAAGTGGCTTCTCCCGCTGACTTGCCCCTTTGGAAGTAGGAGCTCCTACTTCCATGGGCATTATTCCTCCCCGGGACCTACAGCCAAGTGTGGCCGGGGAACAGTGACTCTTGGCCGGATAGGCCAAGTGGCTTCTCCCGCTGACTTGCCCCTTTGGAAGTAGGAGCTCTTACTTCCATGGGCAGTATACCTCTCGGGGACTTAGAGCCAAGTGTCTTCACCCTTTGGAGGTAGTAGCTCCTACTTCCATGTGCATTATTCCTCCCCGGGACATACTGCCAAGTGTGGCCGGGGAACAGTGACTCTTGGCCGGATAGGCCAAGTGGCTTCTCCCGCTGACTTGCCCCTATGGAAGTAGGAGCTCTTACTTCCATGGGCATTATTCCTCCCCGGGACCTACTGCCAAGTGTGGCCGGGGAACAGTGACTCTTGGCCGGATAGGCCAAGTGGCTTCTCCCGCTGACTTGCCCCTTTGGAAGTAGGAGCTCCCACTTCCATGGGCATTATTCCTCCCCGGGACCTACTGCCAAGTGTGGCCGGGGAACAGTGACTCTTGGCCGGATAGGCCAAGTGGCTTCTCCCGCTGACTTGCCCCTTTGGAGGTAGTAGCTCCTACTTCCATGGGCATTATTCCTCCCCGGGACCTACTGCCAAGTGTGGCCGGGGAACAGTGACTCTTGGCCGGATAGGCCAAGTGGCTTCTCCCGCTGACTTGCCCCTTTGGAAGTAGGAGCTCCTACTTCCATGGGCATTATTCCTCCCCGGGACCTACTGCCAAGTGTGGCCGGGGGACAGTGACATGTGGCCGGATAGGCCAAGTGGCTTCTCCCGCTGACTTGCCCCTTTGGAAGTAGGAGCTCCTACTTCCATGGGCATTATTCCTCCCCGGGACCTACAGCCAAGAGTGGCCGGGGGACAGTGACACTTGGCCGGGTAGGCGAGGTGGCTTCTCCCGCTGACTTGACCCTTTGGAAGTAGGAGCTCCTACTTCCATGGGCATTATTCCTCCCCGGGACTTGCCGCCAAGTCTGGCCGGGGGACAGTGACATGTGGCCGGATAGGCCAAGTGGCTTCTCCCGCTGACTTGCCCCTTTGGAAGTAGGAGCTCCTACTTCCATGGGCATTATTCCTCCCGGGGACTTGCCGCCAAGTCTGGCCGGGGGACAGTGACACTCGGCCGGGTAGGCGAAGTGGCTTCTCCCGCTGACTTGCCCCTTTGGAAGTAGGAGCTCCTACTTCCATGGGCATTATTCCTCCCCGGGACCTACTGCCAAGTGTGGCCGGGGGACAGTGACACTTGGCCGGGTAGGCGAAGTGGCTTCTCCCGCTGACTTGACCCTTTGGAAGTAGGAGCTCCTACTTCCATGGGCATTATTCCTCCCCGGGACCTCCTGCCAAGTGTGGCCGGGGAACAGTGACTCTTGGCCGGATAGGCCAAGTGGCTTCTCCCGCTGACTTGCCCCTTTGGAAGTAGGAGCTCCTACTTCCATGGGCATTATTCCTCCCCGGGACCTACAGCCAAGTGTGGCCGGGGAACAGTGACTCTTTGCCGGATAGGCCAAGTGGCTTCTCCCGCTGACTTGCCCCTTTGGAAGTAGGAGCTCCTACTTCCATGGGCATTATTCCTCCCCTCGACCTACAGCCAAGTGTGGCCGGGGAACAGTGACTCTTTGCCGGATAGGCCAAGTGGCTTCTCCCGCTGACTTGCCCCTTTGGAGGTAGTAGCTCCTACTTCCATGGGCATTATTCCTCCCCGGGACATACTGCCAAGTGTGGCCGGGGAACAGTGACTCTTTGCCGGATAGGCCAAGTGGCTTCTCCCGCTGACTTGCCCCTTTGGAGGTAGTAGCTCCTACTTCCATGGGCATTATTCCTCCCCGGGACCTACAGCCAAGAGTGGCCGGGGAACAGTGACTCTTGGCCGGATAGGCCAAGTGGCTTCTCCCGCTGACTTGCCCCTTTGGAAGTAGGAGCTCCTACTTCCATGGGCATTATTCCTCCCCGGGACCTACTGCCAAGTGTGGCCGGGGAACAGTGACTCTTGGCCGGATAGGCCAAGTGGCTTCTCCCGCTGACTTGCCCCTATGGAAGTAGGAGCTCTTACTTCCATGGGCAGTATACCACTCGGGGACTTAGAGCCAAGTGTCTTCACCCTTTGGAGGTAGTAGCTCCTACTTCCATGGGCATTATTCCTCCCCGGGACATACTGCAAATTGTGGCCGGGGAACAGTGACTCTTGGCCGGATAAGCCAAGTGGCTTCTCCCGCTGACTTGCCCCTTTGAAGGTAGTAGCTCCTACTTCCATGGGCATTATTCCTCCCCGGGACCTACAGCCAAGAGTGGCCGGGGAACAGTGACTCTTGGCCGGATAGGCCAAGTGGCTTCTCCCGCTGACTTGCCCCTTTGGAAGTAGGAGCTCTCACTTCCATGGGCAGTATACCTCTCGGGGACTTAGAGCCAAGTGTCTTCGCCCTTTGGAGGTAGGAGCTCTTACTTCCATGGGCATTATTCCTCTCCGGGACTTACAGCCAAGTGTGGCCGGGGAACAGTGACACTTGGCCGGGTAGGCCAAGTGGCTGCTCCCGCTGACTTGCCCCTTTTGAAGTAGGAGCTCCTACTTCCATGGGCATTATTCCACCCCGGGACCTACAGCCAAGTGTGGACGGGGGACAGTGACATGTGGCCGGATAGGCCAAGTGGCTTCTCCCGCTGACTTGCCCCTTTGGAAGTAGGAGCTCCTACTTCCATGGGCATTATTCCTCCCCGGGACCTACTGCCAAGTGTGGCCGGGGAACAGTGACTCTTGGCCGGGTAGGCCAAGTGGCTTCTCCCGCTGACTTGCCCCTTTGGAAGTAGGAGCTCCTACTTCCATGGGCATTATTCCTCTCCGGGACCTACTGCCAAGTGTGGCCGGGGAACAGTGACTCTTGGCCGGATAGGCCAAGTGGCTTCTCCCGCTGACTTGCCCCTTTGGAAGTAGGAGCTCTTACTCCCATGGGCAGTATACCTCTCGGGGACTTAGAGCCAAGTGTCTTCACCCTTTGGAGGTAGTAGCTCCTACTTCCATGGGCATTATTCCTCCCCGGGACCTACTGCCAAGTGTGGCCGGGGAACAGTGACTCTTGGCCGGATAGGCCAAGTGGCTCTTCTCCCGCTGACTTGCCCCTTTGGAAGTAGGAGCTCCTACTTCCATGGGCATTATTCCTCCCCGGGACCTACAGCCAAGTGTGGCCGGGGAACAGTGACTCTTGGCCGGATAGGCCAAGTGGCTTCTCCCGCTGACTTGCCCCTTTGGAAGTAGGAGCTCTTACTTCCATGGGCATTATACCTCTCGGGGACTTAGAGCCAAGTGTCTTCACCCTTTGGAGGTAGGAGCTCCTACTTCCATGGGCATTATTCCTCCCCGGGACCTACTGCCAAGTGTGGCCGGGGAACAGTGACTCTTGGCCGGATAGGCCAAGTGGCTTCTCCCGCTGACTTGCCCCTATTGAAGTAGGAGCTCTTACTTCCATGGGCATTATTCCTCCCCGGGACCTACTGCCAAGTGTGGCCGGGGAACAGTGACTCTTGGCCGGATAGGCCAAGTGGCTTCTCCCGCTGACTTGCCCCTTTGGAAGTAGGAGCTCTTACTTCCATGGGCATTATTCCTCCCCGGGACCTACTGCCAAGTGTGGCCGGGGAACAGTGACTCTTGGCCGGATAGGCCAAGTGGCTTCTCCCGCCGACTTGCCCCTTTGGAAGTAGGAGCTCCCACTTCCATGGGCATTATTCCTCCCCGGGACATACTGCCAAGTGTGGCCGGGGAACAGTGACTCTTGGCCGGATAGTCCAAGTGGCTTCTCCCGCTGACTTGCCCCTTTGGAAGTAGGAGCTCCTACTTCCATGGGCATTATTCCTCCCCGGGACCTACAGCCAAGAGTGGCCGGGGGACAGTGACATGTGGCCGGATAGGCCAAGTGGCTTCTCCCGCTGACTTGCCCCTTTGGAAGTAGGAGCTCCTACTTCCATGGGCATTATTCCTCCCCGGGACCTACTGCCAAGTGTGGCCGGGGAACAGTGACTCTTGGCCGGATAGGCCAAGTGGCTTCTCCCGCTGACTTGCCCCTATGGAAGTAGGAGCTCTTACTTCCATGGGCATTATTCCTCCCCGGGACCTACTGCCAAGTGTGGCCGGGGAACAGTGACTCTTGGCCGGATAGGCCAAGTGGCTTCTCCCGCTGACTTGCCCCTTTGGAAGTAGGAGCTCTCACTTCCATGGGCAGTATACCTCTCGGGGACTTAGAGCCAAGTGTCTTCACCCTTTGGAGGTAGGAGCTCTTACTTCCATGGGCATTATTCCTCTCCGGGACCTACAGCCAAGTGTGGCCGGGGAACAGTGACACTTGGCCGGATAGGCCAAGTGGCTGCTCCCGCTGACTTGCCCCTTTGGAAGTAGGAGCTCCTACTTCCATGGGCATTATTCCACCCCGGGACCTACAGCCAAGTGTGGCCGGGGGACAGTGACATGTGGCCGGATAGGCCAAGTGGCTTCTCCCGCTGACTTGCCCCTTTGGAAGTAGGAGCTCCTACTTCCATGGGCATTATTCCTCCCCGGGACCTACTGCCAAGTGTGGCCGGGGAACAGTGACTCTTGGCCGGGTAGGCCAAGTGGCTTCTCCCGCTGACTTGCCCCTTTGGAAGTAGGAGCTCCTACTTCCATGGGCATTATTCCTCCCCGGGACCTACTGCCAAGTGTGGCCGGGGAACAGTGACTCTTGGCCGGGTAGGCCAAGTGGCTTCTCCCGCTGACTTGCCCCTTTGGAAGTAGGAGCTCTTACTCCCATGGGCAGTATACCTCTCGGGGACTTAGAGCCAAGTGTCTTCACCCTTTGGAGGTAGTAGCTCCTACTTCCATGGGCATTATTCCTCCCCGGGACCTACTGCCAAGTGTAGCCGGGGAACAGTGACTCTTGGCCGGATAGAACTAGTGGCTTCTCCCGCTGACTTGCCCCTTTGGAAGTAGGAGCTCCTACTTCCATGGGCATTATTCCTCCCCGGGACCTACTGCCAAGAGTGGCCGGGGAACAGTGACTCTTGGCCGGATAGGCCAAGTGGCTTCTCCCGCTGACTTGCCCCTTTGGAAGTAGGAGCTCCTACTTCCATGGGCATTATTCCTCCCCGGGACCTACTGCCAAGTAAGGCCGGGGAACAGTGACTCTTGGCCGGATAGAACTAGTGGCTTCTTCCGCTGACTTGCCCCTTTGGAAGTAGGAGCTCCTACTTCCATGGGCATTATTCCTCCCCGGGACCTACAGCCAAGCTTGGCCGGGGGACAGTGACATGTGGCCGGATAGGCCAAGTGGCTTCTCCCGCTGACTTGCCCCTTTGGAGGTAGGAGCTCTTACTTCCATGGGCATTATTCCTCTCCGGGACCTACAGCCAAGTGTGGCCGGGGAACAGTGAAACTTGGCCGAATAGGCCAAGTGGCTGCTCCCGCTGACTTGCCCCTTTGGAAGTAGGAGCTCCTACTTCCATGGGCATTATTCCTCCCCGGGACCTATAGCCAAGTGTGGCCGGGGGACGGTGACATGTGGCCGGATAGGCCGAGCGGCTTCTCCCGCTGACGTCATCGCTTTGGAAGTAGGAGCTCCTACTTCCATGGGCTTGTTCCTCCCCGGGACTTGCCGCCAAGTCTGGCCGGGGGACAGTGACATGTGGCCGGATAGGCCAACTGGCTGCTCCCGCTGAGCCCCTACTTCCATGGGCTTGTTCGTCCCCCGGGACTTGCCGCCAAGTCTGGCCGGGGAACAGTGACATGCCGCCGGATACGGCCGAGCGGCTGCTCCCGCTGACGTCATCGCTTTGGAAGTAGGAGCTCCTACTTCCATGGGCTTGTTCCTCCCCGGGACTTGCCGCCAAGTCTGGCCGGGGGACAGTGACATGTGGCCGGATAGGCCAACTGGCTGCTCCCGCTGAGCCCCTACTTCCATGGGCTTGTTCGTCCCCGGGACTTGCCGCCAAGTCTGGCCGGGGAACAGTGACATGCCGCCGGATACGGCCGAGCGGCTGCTCCCGCTGACGTCATCACTTTGGAAGTCGGAGCTCCTACTTCCATGGGCTTGTTCCTCCCCGGGACTTGCCGCCAAGTCTGGCCGGGGGACAGTGACATGTGGCCGGATAGGCCAACTGGCTGCTCCCGCTGAGCCCCTACTTCCATGGGCTTGTTCGTCCCCGGGACTTGCCG
>NW_027285252.1:27500-52500 GCF_040894005.1 Engystomops pustulosus | reverse complement strand
CCGAGGTCACCTAGAGTCGCCAAGTCTAGGACGGGGCTGGCGCCGCAGCGGGCCCGGAGACCCGCCGCGGACCAGGGCTCCCCGGATTGGTTTTAAGTCTGATAAATGCACGCCTTCCTGGAGGGCAGCGCTCTTGGGCACGTATTAGCTCTAGAATTGCCACAGTTATCCGAGTAGCACATCATCAATGCGGAACGATCAAAGGAACCATAACTGATTTAATGAGCCATTCGCAGTTTCACCGTAAAGAATAGTCAGTACTTAGACATGCATGGCTTAATCTTTAAAACAAGCATATACTACTGGCAGGATCAACCAGGTAGCCGAGCTCTGAGGGGTAGACTCTTGGAGTCAGGCTCCGTGAGCTAATGGGAACGCTCGTTGCTGCTGCTGCTACCGCAGCGCTTCTCCGCCGCCGGAGAAGACCTCGCAGACAACATTGGATGGAGCTTAGGGCAGGGGGGCAAGAAAGATGCTCTCGGTCCCTTCCAAGGACCCGAAAAAGCCTTCCCTTCCCCTCCCTCTCGCAGTCGCTGGCTTTCCCCACTCAGTTCAGCCAAGAAGTGGCGCTCGACTCTCACCTCCATCAGCACCTCCGAAGCTCGGACAGCTCCTGTAGGCTGCGCATAGAAGGAAAGCATTGGACGCTCAACTTCAGCACCTCGAGTGTCGGACGGCTCCACCACCACCTCTCCACACTGTTAAGCGAGAGAGACGATAGGAGCCGTCGCGACGTACCCATGCAGCGCCGCCCGCCAACGCACAGAGGAGCGGAGGGGATCGGGCGCCAGGTCCGGGGGAAGGCTGGGAGGGAAGCTACGGCGCTGCTACCCAGCTTTCAACCCTGCGGGACCGGTGCTCCGCTCCTATCGCTCCGGCGAACAGGGTCCGCTACGCTTTCAACACCAGCGCCCGGCAGAGGGCTTGGAGAAGGCTCGCGCGGATCCTCGGTTCGGATCGCCTGGCTTCGCGGGAGCGGCCTTCGGCTAGGGCCGACGACGGCCGGACCGAGCAGATTTGGACCGGGGTGCGGGGCGAGTACCTGCCTCTCTCACGAAGGGAGTGTCACCGGTAAGAAGCCTCTTCCCACGTCTGCTTGCCGACTTACGCTCGCCCCGACGAGAGGCCCAACCGAAAGAGTGGAAAGGGGCAGAGATTTCCAGGGTCGCCCCACCAGGGATGCAATACCCCAGTGCAGACAGTCGGCCCTGCCCCGAACCTACTCGGTGGTTTGAAGGTTAACCTCTTGGGGAAAAGCAGCGATTCGCCTCGCGGTGCGTGCCTCCGCGGATCTAAACCCCCTCGATCGATGTGGGGCCAGAGGACCCCTTTTCCCCGTACGAAACTGTCAGCTCACCATGGGCTCGACGTCCGTGGGTCGGGGAGTTGAGCGCTTACGCGCGGCGGGACCTTATAACCTGCAGCGGCTGAGGAGCGAAGATTTCCAGGGTGGGCCCCCGGGGATGCCATACCCCGAGCAGCCTGTCGGCCCCGCTCCTAGCACGCTGGCAAGCAATGGAGTCTTCCCCGCGGCAGCCACCGCCCTCGCCCTAGCCTCGCCGTCGGTCGATGAAGAACGTCGTTCGCCCTCCTCTGGCTCGGGATTTGGAAACGGCCTGGCCTTCGCCTACTCCGTCGGGCAACTGCCTTCCGCCAGCCCCTTCCCTCGAATCCCCTTCTTCCATTTTAGACCCGATCAGGGGATTGGTCAGCCCAGCCCTGGGGTAAGAAGAGGGGTTGGGGTCGGTTCGGCTTCGGGTGCCCCGCTCGGCCAAAGGTTCCCCTCGCTTTGGAAGCACGCGAGGTCGCGGAGGGTGTCGGGGTTATTTTTTCGGCTCCCTGGCTTCGCGGGAGCGGCCTTCGGCTAGGGCCGAGGCCGTCCGGCCCGCGCAGATTTGGACCGGGGTCCGGGGCGAGTACCTGCCTCTCTCACGAAGGGAGTGTCACCGGTAAGAAGCCTCTTCCCACGTCTGCTTGCCGACTTACGCTCGCCCCGACGAGAGGCCCAACCGAAAGAGTGGAAAGGGGCAGAGATTTCCAGGGTCGCCCCACCAGGGATGCAATACCCCAGTGCAGACTGTCGGCCCTGCCCCGAACCTACTCGGTGGTTTGAAGGTTAACCTCTTGGGGAAAAGCAGCGATTCGCCTCGCGGTGCGTGCCTCCGCGGATCTAAACCCCCTCGATCGATGTGGGGCCAGAGGACCCCTTTTCCCCGTACGAAACGGCCGGCTCACCATGGGCTCGACATCCGTGGGTCGGAGAGTTGAGCGCTTACGCGCGGCGGGACCTTATAACCTGCAGCGGCTGAGGAGCGAAGATTTCCAGGGTGGGCCCCCGGGGATGCCATACCCCGAGCAGCCAGTCGGCCCCGCTCCTAGCGCGCTGACGAGCAATGGAGTCTTCCCCGCGGCAGCCACCGCCCTCGCCTCGCCGTCGGTCGATGAAGAGCCGAGTTCGCCCTCCTCTGCTCGGGACTCGGAAACGGCCTGGCCTTCGCCTACTCCGTCGGGCAACTGCCTTCCGCCAGCCCCTTCCCTCGAATCCCCTTCTTCCATTTTAGACCCGATCAGGGGATTGGTCAGCCCAGCCCTGGGGTAGGAAGAGGGGTTGGGGTCGGTTCGGCTTCCGGTGCCCCCGCTCGGCCAAAGGTCCCCTCGCTTTGGAAGCAGAGGGTGCCGGGGTTATTTTCGGCTTGACGCCTAGTCCGGTCCCTGCCGGTTCCCGTGGAGGCCCGCGGTCAAAACCAGCTCCCCGGCTGTCGGAGCCGGAGCCCCGCAGCCCGAGCGGACGCACCGAGTCCCTCATGTAAGGGATAGCCGCCCCTACGGAACGGCCCGGACTGGGACCAGGCACCCCCAGGCGCCGAAGGGGTGGGTCGGCCGTGTTGCCGAAGCTTAGCCGGCGCTGATGACCGCAGCCCCTAACGATGCCCACAGGCGGGGGAGCCAAGGAGAGCACTAGGAAGACGTGGCGGGGTCGGACGGCTCAATTTCCAGGGTGGGACCCCGGGGGTTCAGTACCCCGGGCATCCGGTCGGTTTCGCCGGCGCGACCCCAAGCCTTCCACGGCCCCCTTCGTGGGTGCAGGGATACCGTGCAGGGTGCAGGCTTAGACGCCAATTCCCCAGAAGTTTTAGGGATAGGGTTTGTCCGGGCGCCACCGCAGCGACAACCTCGCAAGAAGCTCTCTTCCACAAAAGCACGGGCAACGTTCGTGTGCGAGTGTTGGTCTCCCATGGTCTACCGACTCCCCCGGGCGGCCCAAGCGTTACGCCCACGGCCGGGCCCTCGAGCAGGCGCACCCCTGGTGCCTCTCGTAAGGGAAGGCTACGGTCCTCAACCCCTCGTATGGCGGGGAGGGCGCATTTGAAACGCTAAAGGACGAGCCCTGTTCGGGACCTGGCGGGGATCCGCGGATTGGCGAGAGGGATGGGTCTGCCGTTGGTCAGAGGGGACGCACCCCTGGGACGCAGTTTGGCATTAGCGACCGATGGCCCATCTACGACCATGTACTCCGGGAGCGCCAAGGAGGACGCGGGTGGGCTTTGGGGGCAGACTCAATTTCCAGGGTCTGGGCGCCGGGGGTGCAATACCCTTAAGCGCTCATGTCGGTTTCGTCTGCCGCCCGCCTCTGGCCCGGCTCCTAGTGACGGGTGCTGTGAACGTGCGATCGTGCTTGCGGTTGAAGAGTTCAAAGGCTACCGCTGGGGATAACACGCCCGGGGAATTTAGAAACCCCCCCCTCCGCTACAATCTCTGCTTCTGCCGGACTCGGAGGGGAGCCGCCCCGGGGGCGACCGCTCCCTCTCCTCTTCCGCGGCGTGCCGCGCGCTTCGCCGTCAGCAGCGGAGCGAACCTTTTTCTCGGTCCGCAGCTCTTCAGGCGTAGGCGGGCAGCGCTAACAGGGTACACTGGGGACCACTCGACCGCAACCGCTCCTCCGACCGACGAGCATACCTACCGCGGATACGCCACGGTGGGTCTAAGCCTCGTCGCCGCCGCGAGGAGCAGGCGGGAGCCGTCCCTTTTCGTGCTGCGGAAATAAACCGTGGACACAGAGGTGTGTCTGCGCTCTCCGACCGGGCGGGGGGCGATTGGACTTGCCCGAGGGACACTAGGCGAGGCGCTGCCGCGGGAGCCGGAGCTCCGCGCTGGACGCTGCCGCCGCCGCCGCCGCCCCCCACCCACGGTACGGTGGAGTACGCCCGTTCCATACGCTTCGTAGCAAACCTCAGCCGAAGCAGAGAGTCCTACCGCTGTGGCAGGAGCGGGGCCGTGCGAGGACCACACTGGCACCGCGCTACACAACCTTAGGCAGAGGACCACAGCCGCTCACGGGGAGCGGGGGATTGATGCGCGACCAAGACTGAGGCTAAGGAACGCTTTACCATAAACCGGCCGGGGCCAATACCCCTGACCGAGCAAAGTGCCCTGCCCCGCCGGATCGCGCTGTGTCAGATCGATCAAAAGAGCGGAGAGCCGAGACTCTACCGCTGGGAGTTTGTGGAGAACGGCCTGGCTTGCGTCCCGTCCTCCCGCCCTCGACCTCACATGGCTAGCCTCACCCGCCGGGAGCCACCCCATTGGGGACCGTAGGGCGGAGAAGGGGTCTCCGCGTCCGGAATTTACTTGTGGAGAACGGCCTGGCTTACGTCCCGTCCTCCCGCCCTCGACCTCACATGGCTAGCCTCACCCGCCGGGCGCCACCCCATTGGGGACCGTAGGGCGGAGAAGGGGTCTCCGCGTCCGGAATTTACTTGTGGAGAACGGCCTGGCTTACGTCCCGTCCTCCCGCCCTCGACCTCACACGGCTAGCCTCACCCGCCGGGCGCCACCCCATTGGGGACCGTAGGGCGGAGAAGGGGTCTCCGCGTCCGGAATTTACTTGTGGAGAACGGCCTGGCTTACGTCCCGTCCTCCCGCCCTCGACCTCACATGGCTAGCCTCACCCGCCGGGCGCCACCCCATTGGGGACCGTAGGGCGGAGAAGGGGTCTCCGCGTACGGAATTTCTTGTGGAGAACGGCCTGGCTTACGTCCCGTCCTCCCATGGCTAGCCTCACCCGCCGGGCGCCACCCCATTGGGGACCGTAGGGCGGAGAAGGGGTCTCCGCGTCCGGAATTTCTTGTGGAGAACGGCCTGGCTTACGTCCCGTCCTCCCGCCCTCGACCTCACATGGCTAGCCTACCCCGCCGGGCGCCGCTCCATTGGGGATACGGTACGGCAAAGCGCGACGCCGCACGATGCCAACACTTTGTGCAAAAACCTGGCAGAGTCGACCAAAACCTCGCTTCTTTGACCGGTATTTTTGATGCTTTTCTCTGCCGCCGAAGGTGCACTGAGGGTCGGATCGCCCAAAATTTTTACCGGTCGTTTTGGTCTGCGGTTCTTCCGAGAGGTGCCCGCCTGACAGTTCTTTTTCAGCAGCCTCCGAAAGGCCATCCAGCGGGCAAGCCAGGGGTTGGCAGCCGCCGGCGGTGAGCCTTCCCCGGCCGGGGCAGACGGCTCCGACCGCAAAATTTTTTCGACTTTCGCCGAGGCCAAAACCCCATGCACTTTTAAAGCCTGCCCGCAGCGCCGTCTCCTGTCAGACGTCCCTTGCCGCCTGCGGTGGTCCTCGCCCGGCAGAGAGAAGCCGGAGTCGCCCCCTCTCCGGTTCTTTTTCACCATTCCGGAGCTCTGAAATCTGCCGGACACCGAGTGACCGAGGACGCTTCCAGGAGGGCGGCAGCGAGAGGCAGAGTGCCACCGGTCGGGTCGCCGGTTCTCCCACACTTTGAAAATTTTTCGCTTGTTCTGGTGGGATGGAGAGAGAGCGTGGCTTATGCGCCCTCTGCCCCGCGGTCCGCCCTGGCTGGCCTTACGCCGGTGGTTCGCCAGGCCACCGGCACCTTGTACGGCGGGGACGGCGTGGCTTATGCGCCCGTCAACCCACCTACTCGCCCCGGCTAGCCTTTTACCCGGAGGGCGCCACGCTCCGGGTACCAGTGAGCGGCACGAACCCAGTCATACCATGCCGCTCACCTCGCGCCCTCTCCGGCCTCCGCCGCGGAGACCTCCCGCTAGGACCTGCGGGGGGCGATTTCTGCCAAAATCTACAAAGTCCCCGATGGTTAAGGACGTAGACTGTTGAGCGGGACCTACACACTCTTGTAGCCGATGGGGCTCGCCATTTCCCGCAGAAAATGGACCACCTCCCGCAGAGGAACATGAAATGCCCCTTCCCGCGGGACCCGAAGGACCGCTCTGTCCGAGCAGGCCTCCAGGACCACGGCACGCAAAAGCGACTCAGTCCCGCTGGCATTACGGATCTGACTTTGTGCAAAAACCAGGCAGAGTCGACCAAAACCTCCCTTCTTTGACCGGTGTTTTTGTTGCTTTTCTCTGCCGCCGAAGGTGCACTGAGGATCGGATCGCCCAAAATTTTTACCGGTCGTTTTGGTCTGCGGTTCTTCCGAGAGGTGCCCGCCTGACAGTTCTTTTTCAGCAGCCTCCGAAAGGGCATCCAGCGGGCAAGCCAGGGGTTGGCAGCCGCCGGCGGTGAGCCTTCCCCGGCCGGGGCAGACAGCTCCGACCGCAAAATTTTTTCGACTTTCGCCGAGGCCAAAACCCCATGCACTTTTAAAGCCTGCCCGCAGCGCCGTCTCCTGGCAGACGTCCCTTGCCGCCTGCGGTGGTCCTCGCCCGGCAGAGAGAAGCCGGATTCGCCCTCTCACCGGTTCTTTTTCACCATTCCGGAGCTCTGAAATCTGCCGGACACCGAGTGACCGAGGACGCTTCCAGGAGGGCGGCAGCGAGAGGCAGAGTGCCACCGGTCGGGAAGCCGGTTCTCCCACACTTTGAAATTTTTTCGCTTGTTCTGGTGGGATGGAGAGAGAGCGTGGCTTATGCGCCCTCTGCCCCGCGGTACGCCCTTGGCTAGCCTTACGCCGGTGGTTCGCCAGGCCACCGGCACCTTGTACAGCGGGGACGGCGTGGCTTATGCGCCCTCTGCCCCGCGGTACGCCCTTGGCTAGCCTTACGCCGGTGGTTCGCCAGGCCACCGGCACCTTGTACGGCGGGGACGGCGTTGCTTATGCGCCCGTCAATCCACCTACTCGCCCCGGCTAGCCTTTTACCCGGAGGGCGCCACGCTCCGGGTAGCAGTGAGCGGCACGAGCCCAGTCATACCATGCCGCTCACCTCGCACCTTTTCCGGCCTCCGCCGCGGAGACCTCCCGCTCTGTTCTGCGGAGAGCGATTTTGGGCAAAATCTACAAAGTCCCCGATGGTTAAGGACGTAGACTGTTGAGCGGGACCTACACACTCTTGTAGCCGAAGGGGCTCGCCATTTCCCGCAGAAAATGGATCACCTCCCGCAGAGGAACATGAAATGCCCCTTCCCGCGGGACCCGAAGGACCACTCTGTCCGAGCAGGCTTCCAGGACCACGGCACGCAAGAGCGACTCAGTCCCGCTGGCATTACGGATCTGACTTAGTGCAAAAACCTGGCAGAGTCGACCAAAACTCCCCTTCTCTGACCGGTATTTTTGTTGCTTTTCTCTGCCGCCGAAGGTGCACTACGGGTCGGATCGCCCAAAATTTTTACCGGTCGTTTTGGTCTGCGGTTCTTCCGAGAGGTGCCCGCCTGACAGTTCTTTTTCAGCAGCCTCCGAAAGGCCATCCAGCGGGCAAGCCAGGGGTTGGCAGCCGCCGGAGGTGAGCCTTCCCCGGCCGGGGCAGACAGCTCCGACCGCATAATTTTTTCGACTTTCTCCGAGGCCAAAACCCCATGCACTTTTAAAGCCTGCCCGCAGCGCCGTCTCCTGTCAGACGTCCCCGCCGCCTGCGGTGGTCCTCGCCCGGCAGAGAGAAGCCGGAGTCGCCCTCTCTCCGGTTCTTTTTCACCATTCCGGAGCTCTTAAATCTGCCGTACTCCGAGTGACCGAGGACGCTTCCAGGACGGCGGCAGCGAGAGGCAGAGTGCAACCGGTCGGGAAGCCGGTTCTCCCACACTTTGAAAATTTTTCGCTTGTGCTGGTGGGATGGAGAGAGAGCGTGGCTTATGCGCCCTCTGCCCCGCGGTACGCCCTTGGCTAGCCTTACGCCGGTGGTTCGCCAGGCCACCGGCACCTTGTACGGCGGGGACGGCGTTGCTTATGCGCCCGTCATCCCACCTACTCGCCCCGGCTAGCCTTTTACCCGGAGGGCGCCACGCTCCGGGTAGCAGTGAGCGGCACGAGCCCAGTCATACCATGCCGCTCACCTCGCACCTTTTCCGGCCTCCGCCGCGGAGACCTCCCGCTAGGACATGCGGGGGGCGATCTTGACCAAAATCTACAAAGTCCCCGATGGTTAAGGACGTAGACTGTTGAGCGGGACCTACACACTCTTGTAGCCGAAGGGGCTCGCCATTTCCCGCAGAAAATGGATCACCTCCCGCAGAGGAACATGAAATGCCCCTTCCCGCGGGACCCGAAAGGACCGCCCTGTCCGAGCAGGCCTCCAGGACCACGGCACGCAAAAGCGACTCAGTCCCGCTGGCATTACGGATCTGACTTAGTGCAAAAACCTGGCAGAGTCGACCAAAACTCCCCTTCTCTGACCGGTATTTTTGTTGCTTTTCTCTGCCGCCGAAGGTGCACTACGGGTCGGATCGCCCAAAATTTTTACCGGTCGTTTTGGTCTGCGGTTCTTCCGAGAGGTGCCCGCCTGACAGTTCTTTTTCAGAAGCCTCCGAAAGGCCATCCAGCGGGCAAGCCAGGGGTTGGCAGCCGCCGGCGGTGAGCCTTCCCCGGCCGGGGCAGACAGCTCCGACCGCATAATTTTTTCGACTTTTGCCGAGGCCAAAACCCCATGCACTTTTAAAGCCTGCCCGCAGCGCCGTCTCCTGTCAGACGTCCCCGCCGCCTGCGGTGGTCCTCGCCCGGCAGAGAGAAGCCGGAGTCGCCCTCTCTCCGGTTCTTTTTCACCATTCCGGAGCTCTTAAATCTGCCGTACTCCGAGTGACCGAGGACGCTTCCAGGAGGGCGGCAGCGAGAGGCAGAGTGCCACCGGTCGGGAAGCCGGTTCTCCCACACTTTGAAAATATTTCGCTTGTGCTGGTGGGATGGAGAGAGAGCGTGGCTTATGCGCCCTCTGCCCCGCGGTACGCCCTGGCTAGCCTTACGCCGGTGGTTCGCCAGGCCACCGGCACCTTGTACGGCGGGGACGGCGTTGCTTATGCGCCCGTCATCCCACCTACTCGCCCCGGCTAGCCTTTTACCCGGAGGGCGCCACGCTCCGGGTAGCAGTGAGCGGCACGAGCCCAGTCATACCATGCCGCTCACCTCGCACCTTTTCCGGCCTCCGCCGCGGAGACCTCACGCTCTGTTCTGCGGAGAGCGATTTTGGGCAAAATCTACAAAGTCCCCGATGGTTAAGGACGTAGACTGTTGAGCGGGACCTACACACTCTTGTAGCCGAAGGGGCTCGCCATTTCCCGCAGAAAATGGATCACCTCCCGCAGAGGAACATGAAATGCCCCTTCCCGCGGGACCCGAAGGACCGCTCTGTCCGAGCAGGCCTCCAGGACCACGGCACGCAAAAGCGACTCAGTCCCGCTGGCATTACGGATCTGACTTAGTGCAAAAACCTGGCAGAGTCGACCAAAACTCCCCTTCTCTGACCGGTATTTTTGTTGCTTTTCTCTGCCGCCGAAGGTGCACTACGGGTCGGATCGCCCAAAATTTTTACCGGTCGTTTTGGTCTGCGGTTCTTCCGAGAGGTGCCCGCCTGACAGTTCTTTTTCAGCAGCCTCCGAAAGGGCATCCAGCGGGCAAGCCAGGGGTTGGCAGCCGCCGGCGGTGAGCCTTCCCCGGCCGGGGCAGAAAGCTCCGACCGCATAATTTTTTCGACTTTCGCCGAGGCCAAAAGCCCAGGCACTTAGAAAGCCTGCCCGCAGCGCCGCCTCCTGTCAGAGGTCCCCGCCGCCTGCGGTGGTCCTCGCCCGGCAGAGAGAAGCCGGAGTCGCCCTCTCTCCGGTTCTTTTTCACCATTCCGGAGCTCTTAAATCTGCCGTACTCCGAGTGACCGAGGACGCTTCCAGGAGGGCGGCAGAGAGAGGCAGAGTGCCACCGGTCGGGAAGCCGGTTCTCCCACACTTTGAAAATTTTTCGCTTGTGCTGGTGGGATGGAGAGAGAGCGTGGCTTATGCGCCCTCTGCCCCGCGGTACGCCCTGGCTAGCCTTACGCCGGTGGTTCGCCAGGCCACCGGCACCTTGTACGGCGGGGACGGCGTTGCTTATGCGCCCGTCAACCCACCTACTCGCCCCGGCTAGCTTTTTACCCGGAGGGCGCCACGCTCCGGGTAGCAGTGAGCGGCACGAGCCCAGTCATACCATGCCGCTCACCTCGCACCTTTTCCGGCCTCCGCCGCGGAGACCTCACGCTCTGTTCTGCGGAGAGCGATTTTGGGCAAAATCTACAAAGTCCCCGATGGTTAAGGACGTAGACTGTTGAGCGGGACCTACACACTCTTGTAGCCGAAGGGGCTCGCCATTTCCCGCAGAAAATGGATCACCTCCCGCAGAGGAACATGAAATGCCCCTTCCCGCGGGACCCGAAGGACCGCTCTGTCCGAGCAGGCCTCCAGGACCACGGCACGCAAAAGCGACTCAGTCCCGCTGGCATTACGGATCTGACTTAGTGCAAAAACCTGGCAGAGTCGACCAAAACTCCCCTTCTCTGACCGGTATTTTTGCTGCTTTTCTCTGCCGCCGAAGGTGCACTACGTGTCGGATCGCCCAAAATTTTTACCGGTCGTTTTGGTCTGCGGTTCTTCCGAGAGGTGCCCGCCTGACAGTTCTTTTTCAGCAGCCTCCGAAAGGGCATCCAGCGGGCAAGCCAGGGGTTGGCAGCCGCCGGCGGTGAGCCTTCCCCGGCCGGGGCAGACAGCTCCGACCGCATAATTTTTTCGAACTTCTCCGAGGTCAAAATCCCAGGCACTCCGACGGAAGGTCCGCCGCGCGTCTCCCGTCTGACGTCCCCGCCGCTCGCGGTGGTCCTCGCCCGGCAGGGAGCTGCCGGATTCGCCCTCTTACCGGTTCTTTTTCACCTTTCCGGAGCTCTGATATCTGCCGCACACACAGTGACCGAGGACGCTTCCAGGAGGGCGGCAGCGAGAGGCAGAGTGCCACCGGGCGGGTCCTCGGTTCTCCCACACTTAGAAAATTTTTGCGCTTGTGCTGGTGCGAGGACGTAGGTCTTTCGACCGGGGCAAGCCTGGAGGGCGGTAGCCGGGATTGGCGCCCTATTCCCGGCTAGCTCTCGGAGGCTTCACCCGGTTGGAGGTTGGAGCTCCGACTTCCATGGGCATGTTCCTCACCGGGACCTACGACCAAGTGTGGCCGAGGGACAGTGACACATTCCCGGGTAGCCTGAGTGGCTGCTCCCGCTGAGCTACTTCCATGGGCACTATTCCTCCCCGGGACTTGCCGCCAAGTCTTGGCCGGGGGACAGTGACACATTCCCGGGTAGCCTGAGTGGCTTCTCCCGCTGAGCTCTTACTTCCATGGGCATGTTCCTCACCGGGACCAACTACCAAGTGTGGCCGGGTTTCGAGCTCCAAACTCGGCTTGCACTTGGTCGCTTGGGGGGTCCCCTCCGCTCCGGGAAGGGCGCCCTCCAGCGGGCAGACGAGGGTACTTCTAGTCTGCCCGAGCTCCATGGGGCCCCTCTCGCCCCTAGGCTCCCCGCCCAGGGTTCCAGGGTCCCGGATAAAGCCACCCTGCCGAGTTCGGTATAGGGTACCGGGCCTGGCTGGAATCACGCCGGGATCGGTGAGACCTCCTCGGCCGCGGCTCAGCCTCCAAACTCCCTTTCGCGGTTCTCTTCCCTTCAACTTCCATGGGCATGTTCCACACCGGGACCTCCGACCAAGTGTGGCCGGGGAACAGTCACCCATGCCCGGGTAGCCTCAGCGGCTGCTCCCGCTGAGGTCAACTTGGAGGTTGGAGCTCCGACTTCCATGGGCACTATTCCTCCCCGGGACCTGCCGCCAAGTCTGGCCGGGGGACAGTGACACATTCCCGGGTAGCCCTGAGCGGCTGCTCCCGCTGAACTCTTACTTCCATGGGCATGTTCCTCATCAGGAACCAACGACCAAGTGTGGCCCAGGGACAGTGACACATTCCCGGTTAGCCTGAGTGGCTGCTCCCGCTGAGCTACTTCCATGAGCACTATTCCTCCCCGGGACCTGCCGCCAAGTCCGGCCGGGGGACAGTGACACATTCCCGGGTAGCCTGAGCGGCTGCTCCCGCTGAGCTACTTCCATGGGCACTATTCCTCCCCGGGACTTGCCGCCAAGTCTTGGCCGGGGGACAGTGACACATTGCCGGGTAGCCTGAGTGGCTGCTCCCGCTGAGCTCTTACTTCCATGGGCATGTTCCTCACCGGGACATACTACCAAGTGTGGCCGGGTTTCGAGCTCCAAACTCGGCTTGCACTTGGTCGCTTGGGGGTCCCCTCCGCTCCGGGAAGGGCGCCCTCCAGCGGGCAGACGAGGGTACTTCTAGTCTGCCCGAGCTCCATGGGGCCCCTCTCGCCCCTAGGCTCCCCGCCCAGGGTTCCAGGGTCCCGGATACAGCCACCCTGCCGAGTTCGGTATAGGGTACCGGGCCTGGCTGGAATCACGCCGGGATCGGTGAGACCTCCTCGGCCGCGGCTCAGCCTCCAAACTCCCTTTCGCGGTTCTCTTCCCTTCAACTTCCATGGGCATGTTCCACACCGGGACCTCCGACCAAGTGTGGCCGGGGAACAGTCACCCATGCCCGGGTAGCCTCAGCGGCTGCTCCCGCTGAGGTCAACTTGGAGGTTGGAGCTCCGACTTCCATGGGCACTATTCCTCCCCGGGACCTGCCGCCAAGTCTGGCCGGGGGACAGTGACACATTCCCGGGTAGCCCTGAGCGGCTGCTCCCGCTGAACTCTTACTTCCATGGGCATGTTCCTCATCAGGAACCAACGACCAAGTGTGGCCCAGGGACAGTGACACATTCCCGGTTAGCCTGAGTGGCTGCTCCCGCTGAGCTACTTCCATGAGCACTATTCCTCCCCGGGACCTGCCGCCAAGTCTGGCCGGGGGACAGTGACACATTCCCGGGTAGCCTGAGCGGCTGCTCCCGCTGAGCTACTTCCATGGGCACTATTCCTCCCCGGGACTTGCCGCCAAGTCTTGGCCGGGGGACAGTGACACATTGCCGGGTAGCCTGAGTGGCTGCTCCCGCTGAGCTCTTACTTCCATGGGCATGTTCCTCACCGGGACATACTACCAAGTGTGGCCGGGTTTCGAGCTCCAAACTCGGCTTGCACTTGGTCGCTTGGGGGTCCCCTCCGCTCCGGGAAGGGCGCCCTCCAGCGGGCAGACGAGGGTACTTCTAGTCTGCCCGAGCTCCATGGGGCCCCTCTCGCCCCTAGGCTCCCCGCCCAGGGTTCCAGGGTCCCGGATACAGCCACCCTGCCGAGTTCGGTATAGGGTACCGGGCCTGGCTGGAATCACGCCGGGATCGGTGAGACCTCCTCGGCCGCGGCTCAGCCTCCAAACTCCCTTTCGCGGTTCTCTTCCCTTCAACTTCCATGGGCATGTTCCACACCGGGACCTCCGACCAAGTGTGGCCGGGGAACAGTCACCCATGCCCGGGTAGCCTCAGCGGCTGCTCCCGCTGAGGTCAACTTGGAGGTTGGAGCTCCGACTTCCATGGGCACTATTCCTCCCCGGGACCTGCCGCCAAGTCTGGCCGGGGGACAGTGACACATTCCCGGGTAGCTTGAGCGGCTTCTCCCGCTGAACTCTTACTTCCATGGGCATGTTCCTCATCAGGAACCAACGACCAAGTGTGGCCCAGGGACAGTGACACATTCCCGGGTAGCCTCAGCAGCTGCTCCCGCTGAGCTACTTCCATGAGCACTATTCCTCCCCGGGACCTGCCGCCAAGTCTGGCCGGGGGACAGTGACACATTCCCGGGTAGCCTGAGCGGCTGCTCCCGCTGGGCTACTTCCATGGGCACTATTCCTCCCCGGGACCTGCCGCCAAGTCTGGCCGGGGGACAGTGACACATTCCCGGGTAGCCTGAGTGGCTGCTCCCGCTGAGCTCTTACTTCCATGGGCATGTTCCTCACCGGGACATACTACCAAGTGTGGCCGGGTTTCGAGCTCCAAACTCGGCTTGCACTTGGTCGCTTGGGGGGTCCCCTCCGCTCCGGGAAGGGCGCCCTCCAGCGGGCAGACGAGGGTACTTCTAGTCTGCCCGAGCTCCATGGGGCCCCTCTCGCCCCTAGGCTCCCCGCCCAGGGTTCCAGGGTCCCGGATACAGCCACCCTGTCGAGTTCGGTATAGGGTACCGGGCCTGGCTGGAATCACGCCGGGATCGGTGAGACCTCCTCGGCCGCGGCTCAGCCTCCAAACTCCCTTTCGCGGTTCTCTTCCCTTCAACTTCCATGGGCATGTTCCACACCGGGACCTCCGACCAAGTGTGGCCGGGGAACAGTCACCCAGGCCCGGGTAGCCTCAGCGGCTGCTCCCGCTGAGGTCAACTTGGAGGTTGGAGCTCCGACTTCCATGGGCACTATTCCTCCCCGGGACCTGCCGCCAAGTCTGGCCGGGGGACAGTGACACATTCCCGGGTAGCCTGAGCGGCTGCTCCCGCTGAACTCTTTAGTTCCATGGGCATGTTCCTCATCAGGAATCAACGACCAAGTGTGGCCGAGGGACAGTGACACATTCCCGGGTAGCCTCAGCAGCTGCTCCCGCTGAGCTACTTCCATGAGCACTATTCCTCCCCGGGACCTGCCGCCAAGTCTGGCCGGGGGACAGTGACACATTCCCGGGTAGCCTGAGTGGCTGCTCCCGCTGAGCTACTTCCATGGGAACTATTCCTCCCCGGGACTTGCCGCCAAGTCTTGGCCGGGGGACAGTGACACATTCCCGGGTAGCCTGAGTGGCTGCTCCCGCTGAGCTACTTCCATGGGAACTATTCCTCCCCGGGACTTGCCGCCAAGTCTTGGCCGGGGGACAGTGACACATTCCCGTGTAGCCTGAGTGGCTGCTCCCGCTGAGCTCTTACTTCCATGGGCATGTTCCTCACCGGGACATACTACCAAGTGTGGCCGGGTTTCGAGCTCCAAACTCGGCTTGCACTTGGTCGCTTGGGGGGTCCCCTCCGCTCCGGGAAGGGCGCCCTCCAGCGGGCAGACGAGGGTACTTCTAGTCTGCCCGAGCTCCATGGGGCCCCTCTCGCCCCTAGGCTCCCGGCCCAGGGTTCCAGGGTCGCGGATCCAGCCACCATGCGGAGTTCGGTTTGGGTACCGGGCCTGGCAGAAATCACGCCGGGATCGGTGAGCCCTCCTCGGCCGCGGCTTCGCGCAAAAACTCCCTTTCGCGGTTCTCTTCACTTCAACTTCCATGGACACGTTCCACACTTGGACCTACGACCAAGTGTGCCCGGGGAACAGTAACCCATGCCCGGGCAGCCTCAGCAAGTGCTCCGGCTGAGGTCAGTTTGGAGGTTTGAGCTCCGACTTCCATGGCCATGTTCCTCACCGGGACCTACGACCAAGCGTGGCCGGGTTTCGAGCTCCAAACTCGGCTTGCACTTGGTGGCCAAGGGGGTCCCCTCCGCTCCGGGAAGGGCGCCCTCCAGCGGGCAGACGAGGTTACTTCTAGTCTGCCCGAGCTCCATGGGGCATTATTCCTCCCCGGGACTTGCCGCCAAGTCTGGCCGGGGGACAGTGACACTTGGCCGGGTAGGCGAAGTGGCTTCTCCCGCTGACTTGCCCCTTTGGAAGTAGGAGCTCCTACTTCCATGGGCATTATTCCTCCCCGGGACTTGCCGCCAAGTCTGGCCGGGGGACAGTGACACTTGGCCGGGTAGGCGAAGTGGCTTCTCCCGCTGACTTGCCCCTTTGGAAGTAGGAGCTCCTACTTCCATGGGCATTATTCCTCCCCGGGACTTGCCGCCAAGTCTGGCCGGGGGACAGTGACACTTGGCCGGGTAGGCGAAGTGGCTTCTCCCGCTGACTTGCCCCTTTGGAAGTAGGAGCTCTTACTTCCATGGGCATTATACCTCTCGAAGACTTAGAGCCAAGTGAGCTCCTACTTCCATGGGCATTATTCCTCCCCGGGACTTGCCGCCAAGTCTGGCCGGGGGACAGTGACACTTGGCCGGGTAGGCGAAGTGGCTTCTCCCGCTGACTTGCCCCTTTGGAAGTAGGAGCTCTTACTTCCATGGGCATTATACCTCTCGAAGACGTAGAGCCAAGTGAGCTCCTACTTCCATGGGCATTATTCCTCCCCGGGACTTGCCGCCAAGTCTGGCCGGGGGACAGTGACACTTGGCCGGGTAGGCCAAGTGGCTTCTCCCGCTGACTTGCCCCTTTGGAAGTAGGAGCTCCTACTTCCATGGGCATTATTCCTCCCCGGGACTTGCCGCCAAGTCTGGCCGGGGGACAGTGACACTTGGCCGGGTAGGCGAAGTGGCTTCTCCCGCTGACTTGCCCCTTTGGAAGTAGGAGCTCCTACTTCCATGGGCATTATTCCTCCCCGGGACTTGCCGCCAAGTCTGGCCGGGGGACAGTGACACTTGGCCGGGTAGGCGAAGTGGCTTCTCCCGCTGACTTGCCCCTTTGGAAGTAGGAGCTCTTACTTCCATGGGCATTATACCTCTCGAAGACTTAGAGCCAAGTGAGCTCCTACTTCCATGGGCATTATTCCTCCCCGGGACTTGCCGCCAAGTCTGGCCGGGGGACAGTGACACTTGGCCGGGTAGGCGAAGTGGCTTCTCCCGCTGACTTGCCCCTTTGGAAGTAGGAGCTCCTACTTCCATGGGCATTATTCCTCCCCGGGACTTGCCGCCAAGTCTGGCCGGGGGACAGTGACACTTGGCCGGGTAGGCGAAGTGGCTTCTCCCGCTGACTTGCCCCTTTGGAAGTAGGAGCTCCTACTTCCATGGGCATTATTCCTCCCCGGGACTTGCCGCCAAGTCTGGCCGGGGGACAGTGACACTTGGCCGGGTAGGCGAAGTGGCTTCTCCCGCTGACTTGCCCCTTTGGAAGTAGGAGCTCCTACTTCCATGGGCATTATTCCTCCCCGGGACTTGCCGCCAAGTCTGGCCGGGGGACAGTGACACTTGGCCGGGTAGGCGAAGTGGCTTCTCCCGCTTACTTGCCCCTTTGGAAGTAGGAGCTCCTACTTCCATGGGCATTATTCCTCCCCGGGACTTGCCGCCAAGTCTGGCCGGGGGACAGTGACACTTGGCCGGGTAGGCGAAGTGGCTTCTCCCGCTGACTTGCCCCTTTGGAAGTAGGAGCTCTTACTTCCATGGGCATTATACCTCTCGAAGACTTAGAGCCAAGTGAGCTCCTACTTCCATGGGCATTATTCCTCCCCGGGACTTGCCGCCAAGTCTGGCCGGGGGACAGTGACAATTGGCCGGGTAGGCGAAGTGGCTTCTCCCGCTGACTTGCCCCTTTGGAAGTAGGAGCTCCTACTTCCATGGGCATTATTCCTCCCCGGGACTTGCCGCCAAGTCTGGCCGGGGGACAGTGACATGTGGCCGGATAGGCCAAGTGGCTTCTCCCGCTGACTTGCCCCTTTGGAAGTAGGAGCTCCTACTTCCATGGGCATTATTCCTCCCCGGGACCTACAGCCAAGAGTGGCCGGGGGACAGTGACACTTGGCCGGGTAGGCGAAGTGGCTTCTCCCGCTGACTTGCCCCTTTGGAAGTAGGAGCTCCTACTTCCATGGGCATTATTCCTCCCCGGGACTTGCCGCCAAGTCTGGCCGGGGGACAGCGACATGTGGCCGGATAGGCCAAGTGGCTTCTCCCGCTGACTTGCCCCTTTGGAAGTAGGAGCTCCTACTTCCATGGGCATTATTCCTCCCCGGGACCTACAGCCAAGAGTGGCCGGGGGACAGTGACACTTGGCCGGGTAGGCCAAGTGGCTTCTCCCGCTGACTTGCCCCTTTGGAAGTAGGAGCTCCTACTTCCATGGGCATTATTCCTCCCCGGGACTTGCCGCCAAGTCTGGCCGGGGGACAGTGACACTTGGCCGGGTAGGCGAAGTGGCTTCTCCCGCTGACTTGCCCCTTTGGAAGTAGGAGCTCCTACTTCCATGGGCATTATTCCTCCCCGGGACCTACTGCCAAGTGTGGCCGGGGGACAGTGACATGTGGCCGGATAGGCCAAGTGGCTTCTCCCGCTGACTTGCCCCTTTGGAAGTAGGAGCTCCTACTTCCATGGGCATTATTCCTCCCCGGGACTTGCCGCCAAGTCTGGCCGGGGGACAGTGACACTTGGCCGGGTAGGCGAAGTGGCTTCTCCCGCTGACTTGCCCCTTTGGAAGTTGGAGCTCTTACTTCCATGGGCATTATACCTCTCGAAGACTTAGAGCCAAGTGAGCTCCTACTTCCATGGGCATTATTCCTCCCCGGGACTTGCCGCCAAGTCTGGCCGGGGGACAGTGACACTTGGCCGGGTAGGCGAAGTGGCTTCTCCCGCTGACTTGCCCCTTTGGAAGTAGGAGCTCCTACTTCCATGGGCATTATTCCTCCCCGGGACCTACTGCCAAGTGTGGCCGGGGGACAGTGACATGTGGCCGTATAGGCCAAGTGGCTTCTCCCGCTGACTTGCCCCTTTGGAAGTAGGAGCTCCTACTTCCATGGGCATTATTCCTCCCCGGGACTTGCCGCCAAGTCTGGCCGGGGGACAGTGACACTCGGCCGGGTAGGCGAAGTGGCTTCTCCCGCTGACTTGCCCCTTTGGAAGTAGGAGCTCCTACTTCCATGGGCATTATTCCTCCCCGGGACCTACTGCCAAGTGTGGCCGGGGAACAGTGACTCTTGGCCGGATAGGCCAAGTGGCTTCTCCCGCTGACTGGCCCTTTTGGAAGTAGGAGCTCCTACTTCCATGGGCATTATTCCTCCCCGGGACCTACAGCCAAGTGTGGCCGGGGAACAGTGACTCTTTGCCGGATAGGCCAAGTGGCTTCTCCCGCTGACTTGCCCCTTTGGAAGTAGGAGCTCCTACTTCCATGGGCATTATTCCTCCCCGGGACCTACAGCCAAGTGTGGCCGGGGAACAGTGACTCTTGGCCGGATAGGCCAAGTGGCTTCTCCCGCTGACTTGCCCCTTTGGAAGTAGGAGCTCTTACTTCCATGGGCAGTATACCTCTCGGGGACTTAGAGCCAAGTGTCTTCACCCTTTGGAGGTAGTAGCTCCTACTTCCATGTGCATTATTCCTCCCCGGGACATACTGCCAAGTGTGGCCGGGGAACAGTGACTCTTGGCCGGATAGGCCAAGTGGCTTCTCCCGCTGACTTGCCCCTATGGAAGTAGGAGCTCTTACTTCCATGGGCATTATTCCTCCCCGGGACCTACTGCCAAGTGTGGCCGGGGAACAGTGACTCTTGGCCGGATAGGCCAAGTGGCTTCTCCCGCTGACTTGCCCCTTTGGAAGTAGGAGCTCCCACTTCCATGGGCATTATTCCTCCCCGGGACCTACTGCCAAGTGTGGCCGGGGAACAGTGACTCTTGGCCGGATAGGCCAAGTGGCTTCTCCCGCTGACTTGCCCCTTTGGAGGTAGTAGCTCCTACTTCCATGGGCATTATTCCTCCCCGGGACCTACTGCCAAGTGTGGCCGGGGAACAGTGACTCTTGGCCGGATAGGCCAAGTGGCTTCTCCCGCTGACTTGCCCCTTTGGAAGTAGGAGCTCCTACTTCCATGGGCATTATTCCTCCCCGGGACCTACTGCCAAGTGTGGCCGGGGGACAGTGACATGTGGCCGGATAGGCCAAGTGGCTTCTCCCGCTGACTTGCCCCTTTGGAAGTAGGAGCTCCTACTTCCATGGGCATTATTCCTCCCCGGGACCTACAGCCAAGAGTGGCCGGGGGACAGTGACACTTGGCCGGGTAGGCGAGGTGGCTTCTCCCGCTGACTTGACCCTTTGGAAGTAGGAGCTCCTACTTCCATGGGCATTATTCCTCCCCGGGACTTGCCGCCAAGTCTGGCCGGGGGACAGTGACATGTGGCCGGATAGGCCAAGTGGCTTCTCCCGCTGACTTGCCCCTTTGGAAGTAGGAGCTCCTACTTCCATGGGCATTATTCCTCCCGGGGACTTGCCGCCAAGTCTGGCCGGGGGACAGTGACACTCGGCCGGGTAGGCGAAGTGGCTTCTCCCGCTGACTTGCCCCTTTGGAAGTAGGAGCTCCTACTTCCATGGGCATTATTCCTCCCCGGGACCTACTGCCAAGTGTGGCCGGGGGACAGTGACACTTGGCCGGGTAGGCGAAGTGGCTTCTCCCGCTGACTTGACCCTTTGGAAGTAGGAGCTCCTACTTCCATGGGCATTATTCCTCCCCGGGACCTCCTGCCAAGTGTGGCCGGGGAACAGTGACTCTTGGCCGGATAGGCCAAGTGGCTTCTCCCGCTGACTTGCCCCTTTGGAAGTAGGAGCTCCTACTTCCATGGGCATTATTCCTCCCCGGGACCTACAGCCAAGTGTGGCCGGGGAACAGTGACTCTTTGCCGGATAGGCCAAGTGGCTTCTCCCGCTGACTTGCCCCTTTGGAAGTAGGAGCTCCTACTTCCATGGGCATTATTCCTCCCCTCGACCTACAGCCAAGTGTGGCCGGGGAACAGTGACTCTTTGCCGGATAGGCCAAGTGGCTTCTCCCGCTGACTTGCCCCTTTGGAGGTAGTAGCTCCTACTTCCATGGGCATTATTCCTCCCCGGGACATACTGCCAAGTGTGGCCGGGGAACAGTGACTCTTTGCCGGATAGGCCAAGTGGCTTCTCCCGCTGACTTGCCCCTTTGGAGGTAGTAGCTCCTACTTCCATGGGCATTATTCCTCCCCGGGACCTACAGCCAAGAGTGGCCGGGGAACAGTGACTCTTGGCCGGATAGGCCAAGTGGCTTCTCCCGCTGACTTGCCCCTTTGGAAGTAGGAGCTCCTACTTCCATGGGCATTATTCCTCCCCGGGACCTACTGCCAAGTGTGGCCGGGGAACAGTGACTCTTGGCCGGATAGGCCAAGTGGCTTCTCCCGCTGACTTGCCCCTATGGAAGTAGGAGCTCTTACTTCCATGGGCAGTATACCACTCGGGGACTTAGAGCCAAGTGTCTTCACCCTTTGGAGGTAGTAGCTCCTACTTCCATGGGCATTATTCCTCCCCGGGACATACTGCAAATTGTGGCCGGGGAACAGTGACTCTTGGCCGGATAAGCCAAGTGGCTTCTCCCGCTGACTTGCCCCTTTGAAGGTAGTAGCTCCTACTTCCATGGGCATTATTCCTCCCCGGGACCTACAGCCAAGAGTGGCCGGGGAACAGTGACTCTTGGCCGGATAGGCCAAGTGGCTTCTCCCGCTGACTTGCCCCTTTGGAAGTAGGAGCTCTCACTTCCATGGGCAGTATACCTCTCGGGGACTTAGAGCCAAGTGTCTTCGCCCTTTGGAGGTAGGAGCTCTTACTTCCATGGGCATTATTCCTCTCCGGGACTTACAGCCAAGTGTGGCCGGGGAACAGTGACACTTGGCCGGGTAGGCCAAGTGGCTGCTCCCGCTGACTTGCCCCTTTTGAAGTAGGAGCTCCTACTTCCATGGGCATTATTCCACCCCGGGACCTACAGCCAAGTGTGGACGGGGGACAGTGACATGTGGCCGGATAGGCCAAGTGGCTTCTCCCGCTGACTTGCCCCTTTGGAAGTAGGAGCTCCTACTTCCATGGGCATTATTCCTCCCCGGGACCTACTGCCAAGTGTGGCCGGGGAACAGTGACTCTTGGCCGGGTAGGCCAAGTGGCTTCTCCCGCTGACTTGCCCCTTTGGAAGTAGGAGCTCCTACTTCCATGGGCATTATTCCTCTCCGGGACCTACTGCCAAGTGTGGCCGGGGAACAGTGACTCTTGGCCGGATAGGCCAAGTGGCTTCTCCCGCTGACTTGCCCCTTTGGAAGTAGGAGCTCTTACTCCCATGGGCAGTATACCTCTCGGGGACTTAGAGCCAAGTGTCTTCACCCTTTGGAGGTAGTAGCTCCTACTTCCATGGGCATTATTCCTCCCCGGGACCTACTGCCAAGTGTGGCCGGGGAACAGTGACTCTTGGCCGGATAGGCCAAGTGGCTCTTCTCCCGCTGACTTGCCCCTTTGGAAGTAGGAGCTCCTACTTCCATGGGCATTATTCCTCCCCGGGACCTACAGCCAAGTGTGGCCGGGGAACAGTGACTCTTGGCCGGATAGGCCAAGTGGCTTCTCCCGCTGACTTGCCCCTTTGGAAGTAGGAGCTCTTACTTCCATGGGCATTATACCTCTCGGGGACTTAGAGCCAAGTGTCTTCACCCTTTGGAGGTAGGAGCTCCTACTTCCATGGGCATTATTCCTCCCCGGGACCTACTGCCAAGTGTGGCCGGGGAACAGTGACTCTTGGCCGGATAGGCCAAGTGGCTTCTCCCGCTGACTTGCCCCTATTGAAGTAGGAGCTCTTACTTCCATGGGCATTATTCCTCCCCGGGACCTACTGCCAAGTGTGGCCGGGGAACAGTGACTCTTGGCCGGATAGGCCAAGTGGCTTCTCCCGCTGACTTGCCCCTTTGGAAGTAGGAGCTCTTACTTCCATGGGCATTATTCCTCCCCGGGACCTACTGCCAAGTGTGGCCGGGGAACAGTGACTCTTGGCCGGATAGGCCAAGTGGCTTCTCCCGCCGACTTGCCCCTTTGGAAGTAGGAGCTCCCACTTCCATGGGCATTATTCCTCCCCGGGACATACTGCCAAGTGTGGCCGGGGAACAGTGACTCTTGGCCGGATAGTCCAAGTGGCTTCTCCCGCTGACTTGCCCCTTTGGAAGTAGGAGCTCCTACTTCCATGGGCATTATTCCTCCCCGGGACCTACAGCCAAGAGTGGCCGGGGGACAGTGACATGTGGCCGGATAGGCCAAGTGGCTTCTCCCGCTGACTTGCCCCTTTGGAAGTAGGAGCTCCTACTTCCATGGGCATTATTCCTCCCCGGGACCTACTGCCAAGTGTGGCCGGGGAACAGTGACTCTTGGCCGGATAGGCCAAGTGGCTTCTCCCGCTGACTTGCCCCTATGGAAGTAGGAGCTCTTACTTCCATGGGCATTATTCCTCCCCGGGACCTACTGCCAAGTGTGGCCGGGGAACAGTGACTCTTGGCCGGATAGGCCAAGTGGCTTCTCCCGCTGACTTGCCCCTTTGGAAGTAGGAGCTCTCACTTCCATGGGCAGTATACCTCTCGGGGACTTAGAGCCAAGTGTCTTCACCCTTTGGAGGTAGGAGCTCTTACTTCCATGGGCATTATTCCTCTCCGGGACCTACAGCCAAGTGTGGCCGGGGAACAGTGACACTTGGCCGGATAGGCCAAGTGGCTGCTCCCGCTGACTTGCCCCTTTGGAAGTAGGAGCTCCTACTTCCATGGGCATTATTCCACCCCGGGACCTACAGCCAAGTGTGGCCGGGGGACAGTGACATGTGGCCGGATAGGCCAAGTGGCTTCTCCCGCTGACTTGCCCCTTTGGAAGTAGGAGCTCCTACTTCCATGGGCATTATTCCTCCCCGGGACCTACTGCCAAGTGTGGCCGGGGAACAGTGACTCTTGGCCGGGTAGGCCAAGTGGCTTCTCCCGCTGACTTGCCCCTTTGGAAGTAGGAGCTCCTACTTCCATGGGCATTATTCCTCCCCGGGACCTACTGCCAAGTGTGGCCGGGGAACAGTGACTCTTGGCCGGGTAGGCCAAGTGGCTTCTCCCGCTGACTTGCCCCTTTGGAAGTAGGAGCTCTTACTCCCATGGGCAGTATACCTCTCGGGGACTTAGAGCCAAGTGTCTTCACCCTTTGGAGGTAGTAGCTCCTACTTCCATGGGCATTATTCCTCCCCGGGACCTACTGCCAAGTGTAGCCGGGGAACAGTGACTCTTGGCCGGATAGAACTAGTGGCTTCTCCCGCTGACTTGCCCCTTTGGAAGTAGGAGCTCCTACTTCCATGGGCATTATTCCTCCCCGGGACCTACTGCCAAGAGTGGCCGGGGAACAGTGACTCTTGGCCGGATAGGCCAAGTGGCTTCTCCCGCTGACTTGCCCCTTTGGAAGTAGGAGCTCCTACTTCCATGGGCATTATTCCTCCCCGGGACCTACTGCCAAGTAAGGCCGGGGAACAGTGACTCTTGGCCGGATAGAACTAGTGGCTTCTTCCGCTGACTTGCCCCTTTGGAAGTAGGAGCTCCTACTTCCATGGGCATTATTCCTCCCCGGGACCTACAGCCAAGCTTGGCCGGGGGACAGTGACATGTGGCCGGATAGGCCAAGTGGCTTCTCCCGCTGACTTGCCCCTTTGGAGGTAGGAGCTCTTACTTCCATGGGCATTATTCCTCTCCGGGACCTACAGCCAAGTGTGGCCGGGGAACAGTGAAACTTGGCCGAATAGGCCAAGTGGCTGCTCCCGCTGACTTGCCCCTTTGGAAGTAGGAGCTCCTACTTCCATGGGCATTATTCCTCCCCGGGACCTATAGCCAAGTGTGGCCGGGGGACGGTGACATGTGGCCGGATAGGCCGAGCGGCTTCTCCCGCTGACGTCATCGCTTTGGAAGTAGGAGCTCCTACTTCCATGGGCTTGTTCCTCCCCGGGACTTGCCGCCAAGTCTGGCCGGGGGACAGTGACATGTGGCCGGATAGGCCAACTGGCTGCTCCCGCTGAGCCCCTACTTCCATGGGCTTGTTCGTCCCCCGGGACTTGCCGCCAAGTCTGGCCGGGGAACAGTGACATGCCGCCGGATACGGCCGAGCGGCTGCTCCCGCTGACGTCATCGCTTTGGAAGTAGGAGCTCCTACTTCCATGGGCTTGTTCCTCCCCGGGACTTGCCGCCAAGTCTGGCCGGGGGACAGTGACATGTGGCCGGATAGGCCAACTGGCTGCTCCCGCTGAGCCCCTACTTCCATGGGCTTGTTCGTCCCCGGGACTTGCCGCCAAGTCTGGCCGG
>NW_027285252.1:0-15000 GCF_040894005.1 Engystomops pustulosus | reverse complement strand
CTTATAACCTGCAGCGGCTGAGGAGCGAAGATTTCCAGGGTGGGCCCCCGGGGATGCCATACCCCGAGCAGCCAGTCGGCCCCGCTCCTAGCGCGCTGACGAGCAATGGAGTCTTCCCCGCGGCAGCCACCGCCCTCGCCTCGCCGTCGGTCGATGAAGAGCCGAGTTCGCCCTCCTCTGCTCGGGACTCGGAAACGGCCTGGCCTTCGCCTACTCCGTCGGGCAACTGCCTTCCGCCAGCCCCTTCCCTCGAATCCCCTTCTTCCATTTTAGACCCGATCAGGGGATTGGTCAGCCCAGCCCTGGGGTAGGAAGAGGGGTTGGGGTCGGTTCGGCTTCCGGTGCCCCCGCTCGGCCAAAGGTCCCCTCGCTTTGGAAGCAGAGGGTGCCGGGGTTATTTTCGGCTTGACGCCTAGTCCGGTCCCTGCCGGTTCCCGTGGAGGCCCGCGGTCAAAACCAGCTCCCCGGCTGTCGGAGCCGGAGCCCCGCAGCCCGAGCGGACGCACCGAGTCCCTCATGTAAGGGATAGCCGCCCCTACGGAACGGCCCGGACTGGGACCAGGCACCCCCAGGCGCCGAAGGGGTGGGTCGGCCGTGTTGCCGAAGCTTAGCCGGCGCTGATGACCGCAGCCCCTAACGATGCCCACAGGCGGGGGAGCCAAGGAGAGCACTAGGAAGACGTGGCGGGGTCGGACGGCTCAATTTCCAGGGTGGGACCCCGGGGGTTCAGTACCCCGGGCATCCGGTCGGTTTCGCCGGCGCGACCCCAAGCCTTCCACGGCCCCCTTCGTGGGTGCAGGGATACCGTGCAGGGTGCAGGCTTAGACGCCAATTCCCCAGAAGTTTTAGGGATAGGGTTTGTCCGGGCGCCACCGCAGCGACAACCTCGCAAGAAGCTCTCTTCCACAAAAGCACGGGCAACGTTCGTGTGCGAGTGTTGGTCTCCCATGGTCTACCGACTCCCCCGGGCGGCCCAAGCGTTACGCCCACGGCCGGGCCCTCGAGCAGGCGCACCCCTGGTGCCTCTCGTAAGGGAAGGCTACGGTCCTCAACCCCTCGTATGGCGGGGAGGGCGCATTTGAAACGCTAAAGGACGAGCCCTGTTCGGGACCTGGCGGGGATCCGCGGATTGGCGAGAGGGATGGGTCTGCCGTTGGTCAGAGGGGACGCACCCCTGGGACGCAGTTTGGCATTAGCGACCGATGGCCCATCTACGACCATGTACTCCGGGAGCGCCAAGGAGGACGCGGGTGGGCTTTGGGGGCAGACTCAATTTCCAGGGTCTGGGCGCCGGGGGTGCAATACCCTTAAGCGCTCATGTCGGTTTCGTCTGCCGCCCGCCTCTGGCCCGGCTCCTAGTGACGGGTGCTGTGAACGTGCGATCGTGCTTGCGGTTGAAGAGTTCAAAGGCTACCGCTGGGGATAACACGCCCGGGGAATTTAGAAACCCCCCCCTCCGCTACAATCTCTGCTTCTGCCGGACTCGGAGGGGAGCCGCCCCGGGGGCGACCGCTCCCTCTCCTCTTCCGCGGCGTGCCGCGCGCTTCGCCGTCAGCAGCGGAGCGAACCTTTTTCTCGGTCCGCAGCTCTTCAGGCGTAGGCGGGCAGCGCTAACAGGGTACACTGGGGACCACTCGACCGCAACCGCTCCTCCGACCGACGAGCATACCTACCGCGGATACGCCACGGTGGGTCTAAGCCTCGTCGCCGCCGCGAGGAGCAGGCGGGAGCCGTCCCTTTTCGTGCTGCGGAAATAAACCGTGGACACAGAGGTGTGTCTGCGCTCTCCGACCGGGCGGGGGGCGATTGGACTTGCCCGAGGGACACTAGGCGAGGCGCTGCCGCGGGAGCCGGAGCTCCGCGCTGGACGCTGCCGCCGCCGCCGCCGCCCCCCACCCACGGTACGGTGGAGTACGCCCGTTCCATACGCTTCGTAGCAAACCTCAGCCGAAGCAGAGAGTCCTACCGCTGTGGCAGGAGCGGGGCCGTGCGAGGACCACACTGGCACCGCGCTACACAACCTTAGGCAGAGGACCACAGCCGCTCACGGGGAGCGGGGGATTGATGCGCGACCAAGACTGAGGCTAAGGAACGCTTTACCATAAACCGGCCGGGGCCAATACCCCTGACCGAGCAAAGTGCCCTGCCCCGCCGGATCGCGCTGTGTCAGATCGATCAAAAGAGCGGAGAGCCGAGACTCTACCGCTGGGAGTTTGTGGAGAACGGCCTGGCTTGCGTCCCGTCCTCCCGCCCTCGACCTCACATGGCTAGCCTCACCCGCCGGGAGCCACCCCATTGGGGACCGTAGGGCGGAGAAGGGGTCTCCGCGTCCGGAATTTACTTGTGGAGAACGGCCTGGCTTACGTCCCGTCCTCCCGCCCTCGACCTCACATGGCTAGCCTCACCCGCCGGGCGCCACCCCATTGGGGACCGTAGGGCGGAGAAGGGGTCTCCGCGTCCGGAATTTACTTGTGGAGAACGGCCTGGCTTACGTCCCGTCCTCCCGCCCTCGACCTCACACGGCTAGCCTCACCCGCCGGGCGCCACCCCATTGGGGACCGTAGGGCGGAGAAGGGGTCTCCGCGTCCGGAATTTACTTGTGGAGAACGGCCTGGCTTACGTCCCGTCCTCCCGCCCTCGACCTCACATGGCTAGCCTCACCCGCCGGGCGCCACCCCATTGGGGACCGTAGGGCGGAGAAGGGGTCTCCGCGTACGGAATTTCTTGTGGAGAACGGCCTGGCTTACGTCCCGTCCTCCCATGGCTAGCCTCACCCGCCGGGCGCCACCCCATTGGGGACCGTAGGGCGGAGAAGGGGTCTCCGCGTCCGGAATTTCTTGTGGAGAACGGCCTGGCTTACGTCCCGTCCTCCCGCCCTCGACCTCACATGGCTAGCCTACCCCGCCGGGCGCCGCTCCATTGGGGATACGGTACGGCAAAGCGCGACGCCGCACGATGCCAACACTTTGTGCAAAAACCTGGCAGAGTCGACCAAAACCTCGCTTCTTTGACCGGTATTTTTGATGCTTTTCTCTGCCGCCGAAGGTGCACTGAGGGTCGGATCGCCCAAAATTTTTACCGGTCGTTTTGGTCTGCGGTTCTTCCGAGAGGTGCCCGCCTGACAGTTCTTTTTCAGCAGCCTCCGAAAGGCCATCCAGCGGGCAAGCCAGGGGTTGGCAGCCGCCGGCGGTGAGCCTTCCCCGGCCGGGGCAGACGGCTCCGACCGCAAAATTTTTTCGACTTTCGCCGAGGCCAAAACCCCATGCACTTTTAAAGCCTGCCCGCAGCGCCGTCTCCTGTCAGACGTCCCTTGCCGCCTGCGGTGGTCCTCGCCCGGCAGAGAGAAGCCGGAGTCGCCCCCTCTCCGGTTCTTTTTCACCATTCCGGAGCTCTGAAATCTGCCGGACACCGAGTGACCGAGGACGCTTCCAGGAGGGCGGCAGCGAGAGGCAGAGTGCCACCGGTCGGGTCGCCGGTTCTCCCACACTTTGAAAATTTTTCGCTTGTTCTGGTGGGATGGAGAGAGAGCGTGGCTTATGCGCCCTCTGCCCCGCGGTCCGCCCTGGCTGGCCTTACGCCGGTGGTTCGCCAGGCCACCGGCACCTTGTACGGCGGGGACGGCGTGGCTTATGCGCCCGTCAACCCACCTACTCGCCCCGGCTAGCCTTTTACCCGGAGGGCGCCACGCTCCGGGTACCAGTGAGCGGCACGAACCCAGTCATACCATGCCGCTCACCTCGCGCCCTCTCCGGCCTCCGCCGCGGAGACCTCCCGCTAGGACCTGCGGGGGGCGATTTCTGCCAAAATCTACAAAGTCCCCGATGGTTAAGGACGTAGACTGTTGAGCGGGACCTACACACTCTTGTAGCCGATGGGGCTCGCCATTTCCCGCAGAAAATGGACCACCTCCCGCAGAGGAACATGAAATGCCCCTTCCCGCGGGACCCGAAGGACCGCTCTGTCCGAGCAGGCCTCCAGGACCACGGCACGCAAAAGCGACTCAGTCCCGCTGGCATTACGGATCTGACTTTGTGCAAAAACCAGGCAGAGTCGACCAAAACCTCCCTTCTTTGACCGGTGTTTTTGTTGCTTTTCTCTGCCGCCGAAGGTGCACTGAGGATCGGATCGCCCAAAATTTTTACCGGTCGTTTTGGTCTGCGGTTCTTCCGAGAGGTGCCCGCCTGACAGTTCTTTTTCAGCAGCCTCCGAAAGGGCATCCAGCGGGCAAGCCAGGGGTTGGCAGCCGCCGGCGGTGAGCCTTCCCCGGCCGGGGCAGACAGCTCCGACCGCAAAATTTTTTCGACTTTCGCCGAGGCCAAAACCCCATGCACTTTTAAAGCCTGCCCGCAGCGCCGTCTCCTGGCAGACGTCCCTTGCCGCCTGCGGTGGTCCTCGCCCGGCAGAGAGAAGCCGGATTCGCCCTCTCACCGGTTCTTTTTCACCATTCCGGAGCTCTGAAATCTGCCGGACACCGAGTGACCGAGGACGCTTCCAGGAGGGCGGCAGCGAGAGGCAGAGTGCCACCGGTCGGGAAGCCGGTTCTCCCACACTTTGAAATTTTTTCGCTTGTTCTGGTGGGATGGAGAGAGAGCGTGGCTTATGCGCCCTCTGCCCCGCGGTACGCCCTTGGCTAGCCTTACGCCGGTGGTTCGCCAGGCCACCGGCACCTTGTACAGCGGGGACGGCGTGGCTTATGCGCCCTCTGCCCCGCGGTACGCCCTTGGCTAGCCTTACGCCGGTGGTTCGCCAGGCCACCGGCACCTTGTACGGCGGGGACGGCGTTGCTTATGCGCCCGTCAATCCACCTACTCGCCCCGGCTAGCCTTTTACCCGGAGGGCGCCACGCTCCGGGTAGCAGTGAGCGGCACGAGCCCAGTCATACCATGCCGCTCACCTCGCACCTTTTCCGGCCTCCGCCGCGGAGACCTCCCGCTCTGTTCTGCGGAGAGCGATTTTGGGCAAAATCTACAAAGTCCCCGATGGTTAAGGACGTAGACTGTTGAGCGGGACCTACACACTCTTGTAGCCGAAGGGGCTCGCCATTTCCCGCAGAAAATGGATCACCTCCCGCAGAGGAACATGAAATGCCCCTTCCCGCGGGACCCGAAGGACCACTCTGTCCGAGCAGGCTTCCAGGACCACGGCACGCAAGAGCGACTCAGTCCCGCTGGCATTACGGATCTGACTTAGTGCAAAAACCTGGCAGAGTCGACCAAAACTCCCCTTCTCTGACCGGTATTTTTGTTGCTTTTCTCTGCCGCCGAAGGTGCACTACGGGTCGGATCGCCCAAAATTTTTACCGGTCGTTTTGGTCTGCGGTTCTTCCGAGAGGTGCCCGCCTGACAGTTCTTTTTCAGCAGCCTCCGAAAGGCCATCCAGCGGGCAAGCCAGGGGTTGGCAGCCGCCGGAGGTGAGCCTTCCCCGGCCGGGGCAGACAGCTCCGACCGCATAATTTTTTCGACTTTCTCCGAGGCCAAAACCCCATGCACTTTTAAAGCCTGCCCGCAGCGCCGTCTCCTGTCAGACGTCCCCGCCGCCTGCGGTGGTCCTCGCCCGGCAGAGAGAAGCCGGAGTCGCCCTCTCTCCGGTTCTTTTTCACCATTCCGGAGCTCTTAAATCTGCCGTACTCCGAGTGACCGAGGACGCTTCCAGGACGGCGGCAGCGAGAGGCAGAGTGCAACCGGTCGGGAAGCCGGTTCTCCCACACTTTGAAAATTTTTCGCTTGTGCTGGTGGGATGGAGAGAGAGCGTGGCTTATGCGCCCTCTGCCCCGCGGTACGCCCTTGGCTAGCCTTACGCCGGTGGTTCGCCAGGCCACCGGCACCTTGTACGGCGGGGACGGCGTTGCTTATGCGCCCGTCATCCCACCTACTCGCCCCGGCTAGCCTTTTACCCGGAGGGCGCCACGCTCCGGGTAGCAGTGAGCGGCACGAGCCCAGTCATACCATGCCGCTCACCTCGCACCTTTTCCGGCCTCCGCCGCGGAGACCTCCCGCTAGGACATGCGGGGGGCGATCTTGACCAAAATCTACAAAGTCCCCGATGGTTAAGGACGTAGACTGTTGAGCGGGACCTACACACTCTTGTAGCCGAAGGGGCTCGCCATTTCCCGCAGAAAATGGATCACCTCCCGCAGAGGAACATGAAATGCCCCTTCCCGCGGGACCCGAAAGGACCGCCCTGTCCGAGCAGGCCTCCAGGACCACGGCACGCAAAAGCGACTCAGTCCCGCTGGCATTACGGATCTGACTTAGTGCAAAAACCTGGCAGAGTCGACCAAAACTCCCCTTCTCTGACCGGTATTTTTGTTGCTTTTCTCTGCCGCCGAAGGTGCACTACGGGTCGGATCGCCCAAAATTTTTACCGGTCGTTTTGGTCTGCGGTTCTTCCGAGAGGTGCCCGCCTGACAGTTCTTTTTCAGAAGCCTCCGAAAGGCCATCCAGCGGGCAAGCCAGGGGTTGGCAGCCGCCGGCGGTGAGCCTTCCCCGGCCGGGGCAGACAGCTCCGACCGCATAATTTTTTCGACTTTTGCCGAGGCCAAAACCCCATGCACTTTTAAAGCCTGCCCGCAGCGCCGTCTCCTGTCAGACGTCCCCGCCGCCTGCGGTGGTCCTCGCCCGGCAGAGAGAAGCCGGAGTCGCCCTCTCTCCGGTTCTTTTTCACCATTCCGGAGCTCTTAAATCTGCCGTACTCCGAGTGACCGAGGACGCTTCCAGGAGGGCGGCAGCGAGAGGCAGAGTGCCACCGGTCGGGAAGCCGGTTCTCCCACACTTTGAAAATATTTCGCTTGTGCTGGTGGGATGGAGAGAGAGCGTGGCTTATGCGCCCTCTGCCCCGCGGTACGCCCTGGCTAGCCTTACGCCGGTGGTTCGCCAGGCCACCGGCACCTTGTACGGCGGGGACGGCGTTGCTTATGCGCCCGTCATCCCACCTACTCGCCCCGGCTAGCCTTTTACCCGGAGGGCGCCACGCTCCGGGTAGCAGTGAGCGGCACGAGCCCAGTCATACCATGCCGCTCACCTCGCACCTTTTCCGGCCTCCGCCGCGGAGACCTCACGCTCTGTTCTGCGGAGAGCGATTTTGGGCAAAATCTACAAAGTCCCCGATGGTTAAGGACGTAGACTGTTGAGCGGGACCTACACACTCTTGTAGCCGAAGGGGCTCGCCATTTCCCGCAGAAAATGGATCACCTCCCGCAGAGGAACATGAAATGCCCCTTCCCGCGGGACCCGAAGGACCGCTCTGTCCGAGCAGGCCTCCAGGACCACGGCACGCAAAAGCGACTCAGTCCCGCTGGCATTACGGATCTGACTTAGTGCAAAAACCTGGCAGAGTCGACCAAAACTCCCCTTCTCTGACCGGTATTTTTGTTGCTTTTCTCTGCCGCCGAAGGTGCACTACGGGTCGGATCGCCCAAAATTTTTACCGGTCGTTTTGGTCTGCGGTTCTTCCGAGAGGTGCCCGCCTGACAGTTCTTTTTCAGCAGCCTCCGAAAGGGCATCCAGCGGGCAAGCCAGGGGTTGGCAGCCGCCGGCGGTGAGCCTTCCCCGGCCGGGGCAGAAAGCTCCGACCGCATAATTTTTTCGACTTTCGCCGAGGCCAAAAGCCCAGGCACTTAGAAAGCCTGCCCGCAGCGCCGCCTCCTGTCAGAGGTCCCCGCCGCCTGCGGTGGTCCTCGCCCGGCAGAGAGAAGCCGGAGTCGCCCTCTCTCCGGTTCTTTTTCACCATTCCGGAGCTCTTAAATCTGCCGTACTCCGAGTGACCGAGGACGCTTCCAGGAGGGCGGCAGAGAGAGGCAGAGTGCCACCGGTCGGGAAGCCGGTTCTCCCACACTTTGAAAATTTTTCGCTTGTGCTGGTGGGATGGAGAGAGAGCGTGGCTTATGCGCCCTCTGCCCCGCGGTACGCCCTGGCTAGCCTTACGCCGGTGGTTCGCCAGGCCACCGGCACCTTGTACGGCGGGGACGGCGTTGCTTATGCGCCCGTCAACCCACCTACTCGCCCCGGCTAGCTTTTTACCCGGAGGGCGCCACGCTCCGGGTAGCAGTGAGCGGCACGAGCCCAGTCATACCATGCCGCTCACCTCGCACCTTTTCCGGCCTCCGCCGCGGAGACCTCACGCTCTGTTCTGCGGAGAGCGATTTTGGGCAAAATCTACAAAGTCCCCGATGGTTAAGGACGTAGACTGTTGAGCGGGACCTACACACTCTTGTAGCCGAAGGGGCTCGCCATTTCCCGCAGAAAATGGATCACCTCCCGCAGAGGAACATGAAATGCCCCTTCCCGCGGGACCCGAAGGACCGCTCTGTCCGAGCAGGCCTCCAGGACCACGGCACGCAAAAGCGACTCAGTCCCGCTGGCATTACGGATCTGACTTAGTGCAAAAACCTGGCAGAGTCGACCAAAACTCCCCTTCTCTGACCGGTATTTTTGCTGCTTTTCTCTGCCGCCGAAGGTGCACTACGTGTCGGATCGCCCAAAATTTTTACCGGTCGTTTTGGTCTGCGGTTCTTCCGAGAGGTGCCCGCCTGACAGTTCTTTTTCAGCAGCCTCCGAAAGGGCATCCAGCGGGCAAGCCAGGGGTTGGCAGCCGCCGGCGGTGAGCCTTCCCCGGCCGGGGCAGACAGCTCCGACCGCATAATTTTTTCGAACTTCTCCGAGGTCAAAATCCCAGGCACTCCGACGGAAGGTCCGCCGCGCGTCTCCCGTCTGACGTCCCCGCCGCTCGCGGTGGTCCTCGCCCGGCAGGGAGCTGCCGGATTCGCCCTCTTACCGGTTCTTTTTCACCTTTCCGGAGCTCTGATATCTGCCGCACACACAGTGACCGAGGACGCTTCCAGGAGGGCGGCAGCGAGAGGCAGAGTGCCACCGGGCGGGTCCTCGGTTCTCCCACACTTAGAAAATTTTTGCGCTTGTGCTGGTGCGAGGACGTAGGTCTTTCGACCGGGGCAAGCCTGGAGGGCGGTAGCCGGGATTGGCGCCCTATTCCCGGCTAGCTCTCGGAGGCTTCACCCGGTTGGAGGTTGGAGCTCCGACTTCCATGGGCATGTTCCTCACCGGGACCTACGACCAAGTGTGGCCGAGGGACAGTGACACATTCCCGGGTAGCCTGAGTGGCTGCTCCCGCTGAGCTACTTCCATGGGCACTATTCCTCCCCGGGACTTGCCGCCAAGTCTTGGCCGGGGGACAGTGACACATTCCCGGGTAGCCTGAGTGGCTTCTCCCGCTGAGCTCTTACTTCCATGGGCATGTTCCTCACCGGGACCAACTACCAAGTGTGGCCGGGTTTCGAGCTCCAAACTCGGCTTGCACTTGGTCGCTTGGGGGGTCCCCTCCGCTCCGGGAAGGGCGCCCTCCAGCGGGCAGACGAGGGTACTTCTAGTCTGCCCGAGCTCCATGGGGCCCCTCTCGCCCCTAGGCTCCCCGCCCAGGGTTCCAGGGTCCCGGATAAAGCCACCCTGCCGAGTTCGGTATAGGGTACCGGGCCTGGCTGGAATCACGCCGGGATCGGTGAGACCTCCTCGGCCGCGGCTCAGCCTCCAAACTCCCTTTCGCGGTTCTCTTCCCTTCAACTTCCATGGGCATGTTCCACACCGGGACCTCCGACCAAGTGTGGCCGGGGAACAGTCACCCATGCCCGGGTAGCCTCAGCGGCTGCTCCCGCTGAGGTCAACTTGGAGGTTGGAGCTCCGACTTCCATGGGCACTATTCCTCCCCGGGACCTGCCGCCAAGTCTGGCCGGGGGACAGTGACACATTCCCGGGTAGCCCTGAGCGGCTGCTCCCGCTGAACTCTTACTTCCATGGGCATGTTCCTCATCAGGAACCAACGACCAAGTGTGGCCCAGGGACAGTGACACATTCCCGGTTAGCCTGAGTGGCTGCTCCCGCTGAGCTACTTCCATGAGCACTATTCCTCCCCGGGACCTGCCGCCAAGTCCGGCCGGGGGACAGTGACACATTCCCGGGTAGCCTGAGCGGCTGCTCCCGCTGAGCTACTTCCATGGGCACTATTCCTCCCCGGGACTTGCCGCCAAGTCTTGGCCGGGGGACAGTGACACATTGCCGGGTAGCCTGAGTGGCTGCTCCCGCTGAGCTCTTACTTCCATGGGCATGTTCCTCACCGGGACATACTACCAAGTGTGGCCGGGTTTCGAGCTCCAAACTCGGCTTGCACTTGGTCGCTTGGGGGTCCCCTCCGCTCCGGGAAGGGCGCCCTCCAGCGGGCAGACGAGGGTACTTCTAGTCTGCCCGAGCTCCATGGGGCCCCTCTCGCCCCTAGGCTCCCCGCCCAGGGTTCCAGGGTCCCGGATACAGCCACCCTGCCGAGTTCGGTATAGGGTACCGGGCCTGGCTGGAATCACGCCGGGATCGGTGAGACCTCCTCGGCCGCGGCTCAGCCTCCAAACTCCCTTTCGCGGTTCTCTTCCCTTCAACTTCCATGGGCATGTTCCACACCGGGACCTCCGACCAAGTGTGGCCGGGGAACAGTCACCCATGCCCGGGTAGCCTCAGCGGCTGCTCCCGCTGAGGTCAACTTGGAGGTTGGAGCTCCGACTTCCATGGGCACTATTCCTCCCCGGGACCTGCCGCCAAGTCTGGCCGGGGGACAGTGACACATTCCCGGGTAGCCCTGAGCGGCTGCTCCCGCTGAACTCTTACTTCCATGGGCATGTTCCTCATCAGGAACCAACGACCAAGTGTGGCCCAGGGACAGTGACACATTCCCGGTTAGCCTGAGTGGCTGCTCCCGCTGAGCTACTTCCATGAGCACTATTCCTCCCCGGGACCTGCCGCCAAGTCTGGCCGGGGGACAGTGACACATTCCCGGGTAGCCTGAGCGGCTGCTCCCGCTGAGCTACTTCCATGGGCACTATTCCTCCCCGGGACTTGCCGCCAAGTCTTGGCCGGGGGACAGTGACACATTGCCGGGTAGCCTGAGTGGCTGCTCCCGCTGAGCTCTTACTTCCATGGGCATGTTCCTCACCGGGACATACTACCAAGTGTGGCCGGGTTTCGAGCTCCAAACTCGGCTTGCACTTGGTCGCTTGGGGGTCCCCTCCGCTCCGGGAAGGGCGCCCTCCAGCGGGCAGACGAGGGTACTTCTAGTCTGCCCGAGCTCCATGGGGCCCCTCTCGCCCCTAGGCTCCCCGCCCAGGGTTCCAGGGTCCCGGATACAGCCACCCTGCCGAGTTCGGTATAGGGTACCGGGCCTGGCTGGAATCACGCCGGGATCGGTGAGACCTCCTCGGCCGCGGCTCAGCCTCCAAACTCCCTTTCGCGGTTCTCTTCCCTTCAACTTCCATGGGCATGTTCCACACCGGGACCTCCGACCAAGTGTGGCCGGGGAACAGTCACCCATGCCCGGGTAGCCTCAGCGGCTGCTCCCGCTGAGGTCAACTTGGAGGTTGGAGCTCCGACTTCCATGGGCACTATTCCTCCCCGGGACCTGCCGCCAAGTCTGGCCGGGGGACAGTGACACATTCCCGGGTAGCTTGAGCGGCTTCTCCCGCTGAACTCTTACTTCCATGGGCATGTTCCTCATCAGGAACCAACGACCAAGTGTGGCCCAGGGACAGTGACACATTCCCGGGTAGCCTCAGCAGCTGCTCCCGCTGAGCTACTTCCATGAGCACTATTCCTCCCCGGGACCTGCCGCCAAGTCTGGCCGGGGGACAGTGACACATTCCCGGGTAGCCTGAGCGGCTGCTCCCGCTGGGCTACTTCCATGGGCACTATTCCTCCCCGGGACCTGCCGCCAAGTCTGGCCGGGGGACAGTGACACATTCCCGGGTAGCCTGAGTGGCTGCTCCCGCTGAGCTCTTACTTCCATGGGCATGTTCCTCACCGGGACATACTACCAAGTGTGGCCGGGTTTCGAGCTCCAAACTCGGCTTGCACTTGGTCGCTTGGGGGGTCCCCTCCGCTCCGGGAAGGGCGCCCTCCAGCGGGCAGACGAGGGTACTTCTAGTCTGCCCGAGCTCCATGGGGCCCCTCTCGCCCCTAGGCTCCCCGCCCAGGGTTCCAGGGTCCCGGATACAGCCACCCTGTCGAGTTCGGTATAGGGTACCGGGCCTGGCTGGAATCACGCCGGGATCGGTGAGACCTCCTCGGCCGCGGCTCAGCCTCCAAACTCCCTTTCGCGGTTCTCTTCCCTTCAACTTCCATGGGCATGTTCCACACCGGGACCTCCGACCAAGTGTGGCCGGGGAACAGTCACCCAGGCCCGGGTAGCCTCAGCGGCTGCTCCCGCTGAGGTCAACTTGGAGGTTGGAGCTCCGACTTCCATGGGCACTATTCCTCCCCGGGACCTGCCGCCAAGTCTGGCCGGGGGACAGTGACACATTCCCGGGTAGCCTGAGCGGCTGCTCCCGCTGAACTCTTTAGTTCCATGGGCATGTTCCTCATCAGGAATCAACGACCAAGTGTGGCCGAGGGACAGTGACACATTCCCGGGTAGCCTCAGCAGCTGCTCCCGCTGAGCTACTTCCATGAGCACTATTCCTCCCCGGGACCTGCCGCCAAGTCTGGCCGGGGGACAGTGACACATTCCCGGGTAGCCTGAGTGGCTGCTCCCGCTGAGCTACTTCCATGGGAACTATTCCTCCCCGGGACTTGCCGCCAAGTCTTGGCCGGGGGACAGTGACACATTCCCGGGTAGCCTGAGTGGCTGCTCCCGCTGAGCTACTTCCATGGGAACTATTCCTCCCCGGGACTTGCCGCCAAGTCTTGGCCGGGGGACAGTGACACATTCCCGTGTAGCCTGAGTGGCTGCTCCCGCTGAGCTCTTACTTCCATGGGCATGTTCCTCACCGGGACATACTACCAAGTGTGGCCGGGTTTCGAGCTCCAAACTCGGCTTGCACTTGGTCGCTTGGGGGGTCCCCTCCGCTCCGGGAAGGGCGCCCTCCAGCGGGCAGACGAGGGTACTTCTAGTCTGCCCGAGCTCCATGGGGCCCCTCTCGCCCCTAGGCTCCCGGCCCAGGGTTCCAGGGTCGCGGATCCAGCCACCATGCGGAGTTCGGTTTGGGTACCGGGCCTGGCAGAAATCACGCCGGGATCGGTGAGCCCTCCTCGGCCGCGGCTTCGCGCAAAAACTCCCTTTCGCGGTTCTCTTCACTTCAACTTCCATGGACACGTTCCACACTTGGACCTACGACCAAGTGTGCCCGGGGAACAGTAACCCATGCCCGGGCAGCCTCAGCAAGTGCTCCGGCTGAGGTCAGTTTGGAGGTTTGAGCTCCGACTTCCATGGCCATGTTCCTCACCGGGACCTACGACCAAGCGTGGCCGGGTTTCGAGCTCCAAACTCGGCTTGCACTTGGTGGCCAAGGGGGTCCCCTCCGCTCCGGGAAGGGCGCCCTCCAGCGGGCAGACGAGGTTACTTCTAGTCTGCCCGAGCTCCATGGGGCATTATTCCTCCCCGGGACTTGCCGCCAAGTCTGGCCGGGGGACAGTGACACTTGGCCGGGTAGGCGAAGTGGCTTCTCCCGCTGACTTGCCCCTTTGGAAGTAGGAGCTCCTACTTCCATGGGCATTATTCCTCCCCGGGACTTGCCGCCAAGTCTGGCCGGGGGACAGTGACACTTGGCCGGGTAGGCGAAGTGGCTTCTCCCGCTGACTTGCCCCTTTGGAAGTAGGAGCTCCTACTTCCATGGGCATTATTCCTCCCCGGGACTTGCCGCCAAGTCTGGCCGGGGGACAGTGACACTTGGCCGGGTAGGCGAAGTGGCTTCTCCCGCTGACTTGCCCCTTTGGAAGTAGGAGCTCTTACTTCCATGGGCATTATACCTCTCGAAGACTTAGAGCCAAGTGAGCTCCTACTTCCATGGGCATTATTCCTCCCCGGGACTTGCCGCCAAGTCTGGCCGGGGGACAGTGACACTTGGCCGGGTAGGCGAAGTGGCTTCTCCCGCTGACTTGCCCCTTTGGAAGTAGGAGCTCTTACTTCCATGGGCATTATACCTCTCGAAGACGTAGAGCCAAGTGAGCTCCTACTTCCATGGGCATTATTCCTCCCCGGGACTTGCCGCCAAGTCTGGCCGGGGGACAGTGACACTTGGCCGGGTAGGCCAAGTGGCTTCTCCCGCTGACTTGCCCCTTTGGAAGTAGGAGCTCCTACTTCCATGGGCATTATTCCTCCCCGGGACTTGCCGCCAAGTCTGGCCGGGGGACAGTGACACTTGGCCGGGTAGGCGAAGTGGCTTCTCCCGCTGACTTGCCCCTTTGGAAGTAGGAGCTCCTACTTCCATGGGCATTATTCCTCCCCGGGACTTGCCGCCAAGTCTGGCCGGGGGACAGTGACACTTGGCCGGGTAGGCGAAGTGGCTTCTCCCGCTGACTTGCCCCTTTGGAAGTAGGAGCTCTTACTTCCATGGGCATTATACCTCTCGAAGACTTAGAGCCAAGTGAGCTCCTACTTCCATGGGCATTATTCCTCCCCGGGACTTGCCGCCAAGTCTGGCCGGGGGACAGTGACACTTGGCCGGGTAGGCGAAGTGGCTTCTCCCGCTGACTTGCCCCTTTGGAAGTAGGAGCTCCTACTTCCATGGGCATTATTCCTCCCCGGGACTTGCCGCCAAGTCTGGCCGGGGGACAGTGACACTTGGCCGGGTAGGCGAAGTGGCTTCTCCCGCTGACTTGCCCCTTTGGAAGTAGGAGCTCCTACTTCCATGGGCATTATTCCTCCCCGGGACTTGCCGCCAAGTCTGGCCGGGGGACAGTGACACTTGGCCGGGTAGGCGAAGTGGCTTCTCCCGCTGACTTGCCCCTTTGGAAGTAGGAGCTCCTACTTCCATGGGCATTATTCCTCCCCGGGACTTGCCGCCAAGTCTGGCCGGGGGACAGTGACACTTGGCCGGGTAGAAATATCACACGCGAAGTGGCTTCTCCCGCTTACTTGCCCCTTTGGAAGTAGGAGCTCCTACTTCCATGGGCATTATTCCTCCCCGGGACTTGCCGCCAAGTCTGGCCGGGGGACAGTGACACTTGGCCGGGTAGA
>NW_027285251.1:67500-81896 GCF_040894005.1 Engystomops pustulosus | reverse complement strand
CTTACTTCCATGGGCATGTTCCTCACCGGGACATACTACCAAGTGTGGCCGGGGTTTCGAGCTCCAAACTCGGCTTGCACTTGGTCGCTTGGGGGTCCCCTCCGCTCCGGGAAGGGCGCCCTCCAGCGGGCAGACGAGGGTACTTCTAGTCTGCCCGAGCTCCATGGGGCCCCTCTCGCCCCTAGGCTCCCCGCCCAGGGTTCCAGGGTCCCGGATACAGCCACCCTGCCGAGTTCGGTATAGGGTACCGGGCCTGGCTGGAATCACGCCGGGATCGGTGAGACCTCCTCGGCCGCGGCTCAGCCTCCAAACTCCCTTTCGCGGTTCTCTTCCCTTCAACTTCCATGGGCATGTTCCACACCGGGACCTCCGACCAAGTGTGGCCGGGGAACAGTCACCCATGCCCGGGTAGCCTCAGCGGCTGCTCCCGCTGAGGTCAACTTGGAGGTTGGAGCTCCGACTTCCATGGGCACTATTCCTCCCCGGGACCTGCCGCCAAGTCTGGCCGGGGGACAGTGACACATTCCCGGGTAGCCCTGAGCGGCTGCTCCCGCTGAACTCTTACTTCCATGGGCATGTTCCTCATCAGGAACCAACGACCAAGTGTGGCCCAGGGACAGTGACACATTCCCGGTTAGCCTGAGTGGCTGCTCCCGCTGAGCTACTTCCATGAGCACTATTCCTCCCCGGGACCTGCCGCCAAGTCTGGCCGGGGGACAGTGACACATTCCCGGGTAGCCTGAGCGGCTGCTCCCGCTGAGCTACTTCCATGGGCACTATTCCTCCCCGGGACTTGCCGCCAAGTCTTGGCCGGGGGACAGTGACACATTGCCGGGTAGCCTGAGTGGCTGCTCCCGCTGAGCTCTTACTTCCATGGGCATGTTCCTCACCGGGACATACTACCAAGTGTGGCCGGGTTTCGAGCTCCAAACTCGGCTTGCACTTGGTCGCTTGGGGTCCCCTCCGCTCCGGGAAGGGCGCCCTCCAGCGGGCAGACGAGGGTACTTCTAGTCTGCCCGAGCTCCATGGGGCCCCTCTCGCCCCTAGGCTCCCCGCCCAGGGTTCCAGGGTCCCGGATACAGCCACCCTGCCGAGTTCGGTATAGGGTACCGGGCCTGGCTGGAATCACGCCGGGATCGGTGAGACCTCCTCGGCCGCGGCTCAGCCTCCAAACTCCCTTTCGCGGTTCTCTTCCCTTCAACTTCCATGGGCATGTTCCACACCGGGACCTCCGACCAAGTGTGGCCGGGGAACAGTCACCCATGCCCGGGTAGCCTCAGCGGCTGCTCCCGCTGAGGTCAACTTGGAGGTTGGAGCTCCGACTTCCATGGGCACTATTCCTCCCCGGGACCTGCCGCCAAGTCTGGCCGGGGGACAGTGACACATTCCCGGGTAGCTTGAGCGGCTTCTCCCGCTGAACTCTTACTTCCATGGGCATGTTCCTCATCAGGAACCAACGACCAAGTGTGGCCCAGGGACAGTGACACATTCCGGGTAGCCTCAGCAGCTGCTCCCGCTGAGCTACTTCCATGAGCACTATTCCTCCCCGGGACCTGCCGCCAAGTCTGGCCGGGGGACAGTGACACATTCCCGGGTAGCCTGAGCGGCTGCTCCCGCTGGGCTACTTCCATGGGCACTATTCCTCCCCGGGACCTGCCGCCAAGTCTGGCCGGGGGACAGTGACACATTCCCGGGTAGCCTGAGTGGCTGCTCCCGCTGAGCTCTTACTTCCATGGGCATGTTCCTCACCGGGACATACTACCAAGTGTGGCCGGGTTTCGAGCTCCAAACTCGGCTTGCACTTGGTCGCTTGGGGGTCCCCTCCGCTCCGGGAAGGGCGCCCTCCAGCGGGCAGACGAGGGTACTTCTAGTCTGCCCGAGCTCCATGGGGCCCCTCTCGCCCCTAGGCTCCCCGCCCAGGGTTCCAGGGTCCCGGATACAGCCACCCTGTCGAGTTCGGTATAGGGTACCGGGCCTGGCTGGATCACGCCGGGATCGGTGAGACCTCCTCGGCCGCGGCTCAGCCTCCAAACTCCCTTCGCGGTTCTCTTCCCTTCAACTTCCATGGGCATGTTCCACACCGGGACCTCCGACCAAGTGTGGCCGGGGAACAGTCACCCAGGCCCGGGTAGCCTCAGCGGCTGCTCCCGCTGAGGTCAACTTGGAGGTTGGAGCTCCGACTTCCATGGGCACTATTCCTCCCCGGGACCTGCCGCCAAGTCTGGCCGGGGGACAGTGACACATTCCCGGGTAGCCTGAGCGGCTGCTCCCGCTGAACTCTTTAGTTCCATGGGCATGTTCCTCATCAGGAATCAACGACCAAGTGTGGCCGAGGGACAGTGACACATTCCCGGGTAGCCTCAGCAGCTGCTCCCGCTGAGCTACTTCCATGAGCACTATTCCTCCCCGGGACCTGCCGCCAAGTCTGGCCGGGGGACAGTGACACATTCCCGGGTAGCCTGAGTGGCTGCTCCCGCTGAGCTACTTCCATGGGAACTATTCCTCCCCGGGACTTGCCGCCAAGTCTTGGCCGGGGGACAGTGACACATTCCCGGGTAGCCTGAGTGGCTGCTCCCGCTGAGCTACTTCCATGGGAACTATTCCTCCCCGGGACTTGCCGCCAAGTCTTGGCCGGGGGACAGTGACACATTCCCGTGTAGCCTGAGTGGCTGCTCCCGCTGAGCTCTTACTTCCATGGGCATGTTCCTCACCGGGACATACTACCAAGTGTGGCCGGGTTTCGAGCTCCAAACTCGGCTTGCACTTGGTCGCTTGGGGGTCCCCTCCGCTCCGGGAAGGGCGCCCTCCAGCGGGCAGACGAGGGTACTTCTAGTCTGCCCGAGCTCCATGGGGCCCCTCTCGCCCCTAGGCTCCCGGCCCAGGGTTCCAGGGTCGCGGATCCAGCCACCATGCGGAGTTCGGTTTGGGTACCGGGCCTGGCAGAAATCACGCCGGGATCGGTGAGCCCTCCTCGGCCGCGGCTTCGCGCAAAACTCCCTTTCGCGGTTCTCTTCACTTCAACTTCCATGGACACGTTCCACACTTGGACCTACGACCAAGTGTGCCCGGGGAACAGTAACCCATGCCCGGGCAGCCTCAGCAAGTGCTCCGGCTGAGGTCAGTTTGGAGGTTTGAGCTCCGACTTCCATGGCCATGTTCCTCACCGGGACCTACGACCAAGCGTGGCGGGTTTCGAGCTCCAAACTCGGCTTGCACTTGGTGGCCAAGGGGGTCCCCTCCGCTCCGGGAAGGGCGCCCTCCAGCGGGCAGACGAGGTTACTTCTAGTCTGCCCGAGCTCCATGGGGCATTATTCCTCCCCGGGACTTGCCGCCAAGTCTGGCCGGGGGACAGTGACACTTGGCCGGGTAGGCGAAGTGGCTTCTCCCGCTGACTTGCCCCTTTGGAAGTAGGAGCTCCTACTTCCATGGGCATTATTCCTCCCCGGACTTGCCGCCAAGTCTGGCCGGGGGGACAGTGACACTTGGCCGGGTAGGCGAAGTGGCTTCTCCCGCTGACTTGCCCCTTTGGAAGTAGGAGCTCCTACTTCCATGGGCATTATTCCTCCCCGGGACTTGCCGCCAAGTCTGGCCGGGGGACAGTGACACTTGGCCGGGTAGGCGAAGTGGCTTCTCCCGCTGACTTGCCCCTTTGGAAGTAGGAGCTCTTACTTCCATGGGCATTATACCTCTCGAAGACTTAGAGCCAAGTGAGCTCCTACTTCCATGGGCATTATTCCTCCCCGGGACTTGCCGCCAAGTCTGGCCGGGGGACAGTGACACTTGGCCGGGTAGGCGAAGTGGCTTCTCCCGCTGACTTGCCCCTTTGGAAGTAGGAGCTCTTACTTCCATGGGCATTATACCTCTCGAAGACGTAGAGCCAAGTGAGCTCCTACTTCCATGGGCATTATTCCTCCCCGGGACTTGCCGCCAAGTCTGGCCGGGGGACAGTGACACTTGGCCGGGTAGGCCAAGTGGCTTCTCCCGCTGACTTGCCCCTTTGGAAGTAGGAGCTCCTACTTCCATGGGCATTATTCCTCCCCGGGACTTGCCGCCAAGTCTGGCCGGGGGACAGTGACACTTGGCCGGGTAGGCGAAGTGGCTTCTCCCGCTGACTTGCCCCTTTGGAAGTAGGAGCTCCTACTTCCATGGGCATTATTCCTCCCCGGGACTTGCCGCCAAGTCTGGCCGGGGGACAGTGACACTTGGCCGGGTAGGCGAAGTGGCTTCTCCCGCTGACTTGCCCCTTTGGAAGTAGGAGCTCTTACTTCCATGGGCATTATACCTCTCGAAGACTTAGAGCCAAGTGAGCTCCTACTTCCATGGGCATTATTCCTCCCCGGGACTTGCCGCCAAGTCTGGCGGGGGACAGTGACACTTGGCCGGGTAGGCGAAGTGGCTTCTCCCGCTGACTTGCCCCTTTGGAAGTAGGAGCTCCTACTTCCATGGGCATTATTCCTCCCCGGGACTTGCCGCCAAGTCTGGCCGGGGGACAGTGACACTTGGCCGGGTAGGCGAAGTGGCTTCTCCCGCTGACTTGCCCCTTTGGAAGTAGGAGCTCCTACTTCCATGGGCATTATTCCTCCCCGGGACTTGCCGCCAAGCCTGGCCGGGGGACAGTGACACTTGGCCGGGTAGGCGAAGTGGCTTCTCCCGCTGACTTGCCCCTTTGGAAGTAGGAGCTCCTACTTCCATGGGCATTATTCCTCCCCGGGACTTGCCGCCAAGTCTGGCCGGGGGACAGTGACACTTGGCCGGGTAGGCGAAGTGGCTTCTCCCGCTTACTTGCCCCTTTGGAAGTAGGAGCTCCTACTTCCATGGGCATTATTCCTCCCCGGGACTTGCCGCCAAGTCTGGCCGGGACAGTGACACTTGGCCGGGTAGGCGAAGTGGCTTCTCCCGCTGACTTGCCCCTTTGGAAGTAGGAGCTCTTACTTCCATGGGCATTATACCTCTCGAAGACTTAGAGCCAAGTGAGCTCCTACTTCCATGGGCATTATTCCTCCCGGGACTTGCCGCCAAGTCTGGCCGGGGGACAGTGACAATTGGCCGGGTAGGCGAAGTGGCTTCTCCCGCTGACTTGCCCTTTGGAAGTAGGAGCTCCTACTTCCATGGGCATTATTCCTCCCCGGGACTTGCCGCCAAGTCTGGCCGGGGGACAGTGACATGTGGCCGGATAGGCCAAGTGGCTTCTCCCGCTGACTTGCCCCTTTGGAAGTAGGAGCTCCTACTTCCATGGGCATTATTCCTCCCCGGGACCTACAGCCAAGAGTGGCCGGGGGACAGTGACACTTGGCCGGGTAGGCGAAGTGGCTTCTCCCGCTGACTTGCCCCTTTGGAAGTAGGAGCTCCTACTTCCATGGGCATTATTCCTCCCCGGGACTTGCCGCCAAGTCTGGCCGGGGGACAGCGACATGTGGCCGGATAGGCCAAGTGGCTTCTCCCGCTGACTTGCCCTTTGGAAGTAGGAGCTCCTACTTCCATGGGCATTATTCCTCCCCGGGACCTACAGCCAAGAGTGGCCGGGGGACAGTGACACTTGGCCGGGTAGGCCAAGTGGCTTCTCCCGCTGACTTGCCCCTTTGGAAGTAGGAGCTCCTACTTCCATGGGCATTATTCCTCCCCGGGACTTGCCGCCAAGTCTGGCCGGGGGACAGTGACACTTGGCCGGGTAGGCGAAGTGGCTTCTCCCGCTGACTTGCCCCTTTGGAAGTAGGAGCTCCTACTTCCATGGGCATTATTCCTCCCCGGACTTGCCGCCAAGTCTGGCCGGGGGACAGTGACACTTGGCCGGGTAGGCGAAGTGGCTTCTCCCGCTGACTTGCCCCTTTGGAAGTAGGAGCTCCTACTTCCATGGGCATTATTCCTCCCCGGGACTTGCCGCCAAGTCTGGCCGGGGGACAGTGACACTTGGCCGGGTAGGCGAAGTGGCTTCTCCCGCTTACTTGCCCCTTTGGAAGTAGGAGCTCCTACTTCCATGGGCATTATTCCTCCCCGGGACTTGCCGCCAAGTCTGGCCGGGGGACAGTGACACTTGGCCGGGTAGGCGAAGTGGCTTCTCCCGCTGACTTGCCCCTTTGGAAGTAGGAGCTCTTACTTCCATGGGCATTATACCTCTCGAAGACTTAGAGCCAAGTGAGCTCCTACTTCCATGGGCATTATTCCTCCCCGGGACTTGCCGCCAAGTCTGGCCGGGGGACAGTGACAATTGGCCGGGTAGGCGAAGTGGCTTCTCCCGCTGACTTGCCCCTTTGAAGTAGGAGCTCCTACTTCCATGGGCATTATTCCTCCCCGGGACTTGCCGCCAAGTCTGGCCGGGGGACAGTGACATGTGGCCGGATAGGCCAAGTGGCTTCTCCCGCTGACTTGCCCCTTTGGAAGTAGGAGCTCCTACTTCCATGGGCATTATTCCTCCCCGGGACCTACAGCCAAGAGTGGCCGGGGGACAGTGACACTTGGCCGGGTAGGCGAAGTGGCTTCTCCCGCTGACTTGCCCCTTTGGAAGTAGGAGCTCCTACTTCCATGGGCATTATTCCTCCCCGGGACTTGCCGCCAAGTCTGGCCGGGGGACAGCGACATGTGGCCGGATAGGCCAAGTGGCTTCTCCCGCTGACTTGCCCCTTTGGAAGTAGGAGCTCCTACTTCCATGGGCATTATTCCTCCCCGGGACCTACAGCCAAGAGTGGCCGGGGGACAGTGACACTTGGCCGGGTAGGCCAAGTGGCTTCTCCCGCTGACTTGCCCCTTTGGAAGTAGGAGCTCCTACTTCCATGGGCATTATTCCTCCCCGGGACTTGCCGCCAAGTCTGGCCGGGGGACAGTGACACTTGGCCGGGTAGGCGAAGTGGCTTCTCCCGCTGACTTGCCCCTTTGGAAGTAGGAGCTCCTACTTCCATGGGCATTATTCCTCCCCGGACCTACTGCCAAGTGTGGCCGGGGGACAGTGACATGTGGCCGGATAGGCCAAGTGGCTTCTCCCGCTGACTTGCCCCTTTGGAAGTAGGAGCTCCTACTTCCATGGGCATTATTCCTCCCCGGGACTTGCCGCCAAGTCTGGCCGGGGGACAGTGACACTTGGCCGGGTAGGCGAAGTGGCTTCTCCCGCTGACTTGCCCCTTTGGAAGTTGGAGCTCTTACTTCCATGGGCATTATACCTCTCGAAGACTTAGAGCCAAGTGAGCTCCTACTTCCATGGGCATTATTCCTCCCCGGGACTTGCCGCCAAGTCTGGCCGGGGGACAGTGACACTTGGCCGGGTAGGCGAAGTGGCTTCTCCCGCTGACTTGCCCCTTTGGAAGTAGGAGCTCCTACTTCCATGGGCATTATTCCTCCCCGGGACCTACTGCCAAGTGTGGCCGGGGGACAGTGACATGTGGCCGTATAGGCCAAGTGGCTTCTCCCGCTGACTTGCCCCTTTGGAAGTAGGAGCTCCTACTTCCATGGGCATTATTCCTCCCCGGGACTTGCCGCCAAGTCTGCCGGGGGACAGTGACACTCGGCCGGGTAGGCGAAGTGGCTTCTCCGCTGACTTGCCCCTTTGGAAGTAGGAGCTCCTACTTCCATGGGCATTATTCCTCCCCGGGACCTACTGCCAAGTGTGGCCGGGGAACAGTGACTCTTGGCCGGATAGGCCAAGTGGCTTCTCCCGCTGACTGGCCCTTTTGGAAGTAGGAGCTCCTACTTCCATGGGCATTATTCCTCCCCGGGACCTACAGCCAAGTGTGGCCGGGGAACAGTGACTCTTTGCCGGATAGGCCAAGTGGCTTCTCCCGCTGACTTGCCCCTTTGAAGTAGGAGCTCCTACTTCCATGGGCATTATTCCTCCCCGGGACCTACAGCCAAGTGTGGCCGGGGAACAGTGACTCTTGGCCGGATAGGCCAAGTGGCTTCTCCCGCTGACTTGCCCCTTTGGAAGTAGGAGCTCTTACTTCCATGGGCAGTATACCTCTCGGGGACTTAGAGCCAAGTGTCTTCACCCTTTGGAGGTAGTAGCTCCTACTTCCATGTGCATTATTCCTCCCCGGGACATACTGCCAAGTGTGGCCGGGGAACAGTGACTCTTGGCCGGATAGGCCAAGTGGCTTCTCCCGCTGACTTGCCCCTATGGAAGTAGGAGCTCTTACTTCCATGGGCATTATTCCTCCCCGGGACCTACTGCCAAGTGTGGCCGGGGAACAGTGACTCTTGGCCGGATAGGCCAAGTGGCTTCTCCCGCTGACTTGCCCCTTTGGAAGTAGGAGCTCCCACTTCCATGGGCATTATTCCTCCCCGGGACCTACTGCCAAGTGTGGCCGGGGAACAGTGACTCTTGGCCGGATAGGCCAAGTGGCTTCTCCCGCTGACTTGCCCCTTTGGAGGTAGTAGCTCCTACTTCCATGGGCATTATTCCTCCCCCGGGACCTACTGCCAAGTGTGGCCGGGGAACAGTGACTCTTGGCCGGATAGGCCAAGTGGCTTCTCCCGCTGACTTGCCCCTTTGGAAGTAGGAGCTCCTACTTCCATGGGCATTATTCCTCCCCGGACCTACTGCCAAGTGTGGCCGGGGGACAGTGACATGTGGCCGGATAGGCCAAGTGGCTTCTCCCGCTGACTTGCCCCTTTGGAAGTAGGAGCTCCTACTTCCATGGGCATTATTCCTCCCCGGGACCTACAGCCAAGAGTGGCCGGGGGACAGTGACACTTGGCCGGGTAGGCGAGGTGGCTTCTCCCGCTGACTTGACCCTTTGGAAGTAGGAGCTCCTACTTCCATGGGCATTATTCCTCCCCGGACTTGCCGCCAAGTCTGGCCGGGGGACAGTGACATGTGGCCGGATAGGCCAAGTGGCTTCTCCCGCTGACTTGCCCCTTTGGAAGTAGGAGCTCCTACTTCCATGGGCATTATTCCTCCCGGGGACTTGCCGCCAAGTCTGGCCGGGGGACAGTGACACTCGGCCGGGTAGGCGAAGTGGCTTCTCCCGCTGACTTGCCCCTTTGGAAGTAGGAGCTCCTACTTCCATGGGCATTATTCCTCCCCGGGACCTACTGCCAAGTGTGGCCGGGGGACAGTGACACTTGGCCGGGTAGGCGAAGTGGCTTCTCCCGCTGACTTGACCCTTTGGAAGTAGGAGCTCCTACTTCCATGGGCATTATTCCTCCCCGGGACCTCCTGCCAAGTGTGGCCGGGGAACAGTGACTCTTGGCCGGATAGGCCAAGTGGCTTCTCCCGCTGACTTGCCCCTTTGGAAGTAGGAGCTCCTACTTCCATGGGCATTATTCCTCCCCGGGACCTACAGCCAAGTGTGGCCGGGGAACAGTGACTCTTTGCCGGATAGGCCAAGTGGCTTCTCCCGCTGACTTGCCCCTTTGGAAGTAGGAGCTCCTACTTCCATGGGCATTATTCCTCCCCTCGACCTACAGCCAAGTGTGGCCGGGGAACAGTGACTCTTTGCCGGATAGGCCAAGTGGCTTCTCCCGCTGACTTGCCCCTTTGGAGGTAGTAGCTCCTACTTCCATGGGCATTATTCCTCCCCGGGACATACTGCCAAGTGTGGCCGGGGAACAGTGACTCTTTGCCGGATAGGCCAAGTGGCTTCTCCCGCTGACTTGCCCCTTTGGAGGTAGTAGCTCCTACTTCCATGGGCATTATTCCTCCCCGGGACCTACAGCCAAGAGTGGCCGGGGAACAGTGACTCTTGGCCGGATAGGCCAAGTGGCTTCTCCCGCTGACTTGCCCCTTTGGAAGTAGGAGCTCCTACTTCCATGGGCATTATTCCTCCCCGGGACCTACTGCCAAGTGTGGCCGGGGAACAGTGACTCTTGGCCGGATAGGCCAAGTGGCTTCTCCCGCTGACTTGCCCCTATGGAAGTAGGAGCTCTTACTTCCATGGGCAGTATACCACTCGGGGACTTAGAGCCAAGTGTCTTCACCCTTTGGAGGTAGTAGCTCCTACTTCCATGGGCATTATTCCTCCCCGGGACATACTGCAAATTGTGGCCGGGGAACAGTGACTCTTGGCCGGATAAGCCAAGTGGCTTCTCCCGCTGACTTGCCCTTTGAAGGTAGTAGCTCCTACTTCCATGGGCATTATTCCTCCCCGGGACCTACAGCCAAGAGTGGCCGGGGAACAGTGACTCTTGGCCGGATAGGCCAAGTGGCTTCTCCCGCTGACTTGCCCCTTTGGAAGTAGGAGCTCTCACTTCCATGGGCAGTATACCTCTCGGGGACTTAGAGCCAAGTGTCTTCGCCCTTTGGAGGTAGGAGCTCTTACTTCCATGGGCATTATTCCTCTCCGGGACTTACAGCCAAGTGTGGCCGGGGAACAGTGACACTTGGCCGGGTAGGCCAAGTGGCTGCTCCCGCTGACTTGCCCCTTTTGAAGTAGGAGCTCCTACTTCCATGGGCATTATTCCACCCCGGGACCTACAGCCAAGTGTGGACGGGGGACAGTGACATGTGGCCGGATAGGCCAAGTGGCTTCTCCCGCTGACTTGCCCCTTTGAAGTAGGAGCTCCTACTTCCATGGGCATTATTCCTCCCCGGGACCTACTGCCAAGTGTGGCCGGGGAACAGTGACTCTTGGCCGGGTAGGCCAAGTGGCTTCTCCCGCTGACTTGCCCCTTTGGAAGTAGGAGCTCCTACTTCCATGGGCATTATTCCTCTCCGGACCTACTGCCAAGTGTGGCCGGGGAACAGTGACTCTTGGCCGGATAGGCCAAGTGGCTTCTCCCGCTGACTTGCCCCTTTGGAAGTAGGAGCTCTTACTCCCATGGGCAGTATACCTCTCGGGGACTTAGAGCCAAGTGTCTTCACCCTTTGGAGGTAGTAGCTCCTACTTCCATGGGCATTATTCCTCCCCGGGACCTACTGCCAAGTGTGGCCGGGGAACAGTGACTCTTGGCCGGATAGGCCAAGTGGCTCTTCTCCCGCTGACTTGCCCCTTTGGAAGTAGGAGCTCCTACTTCCATGGGCATTATTCCTCCCCGGACCTACAGCCAAGTGTGGCCGGGGAACAGTGACTCTTGGCCGGATAGGCCAAGTGGCTTCTCCCGCTGACTTGCCCCTTTGGAAGTAGGAGCTCTTACTTCCATGGGCATTATACCTCTCGGGGACTTAGAGCCAAGTGTCTTCACCCTTTGGAGGTAGGAGCTCCTACTTCCATGGGCATTATTCCTCCCCGGGACCTACTGCCAAGTGTGGCGGGGAACAGTGACTCTTGGCCGGATAGGCCAAGTGGCTTCTCCCGCTGACTTGCCCCTATTGAAGTAGGAGCTCTTACTTCCATGGGCATTATTCCTCCCGGGACCTACTGCCAAGTGTGGCCGGGGAACAGTGACTCTTGGCCGGATAGGCCAAGTGGCTTCTCCCGCTGACTTGCCCCTTTGGAAGTAGGAGCTCTTACTTCCATGGGCATTATTCCTCCCCCGGGACCTACTGCCAAGTGTGGCCGGGGAACAGTGACTCTTGGCCGGATAGGCCAAGTGGCTTCTCCCGCCGACTTGCCCCTTTGGAAGTAGGAGCTCCCACTTCCATGGGCATTATTCCTCCCCGGGACATACTGCCAAGTGTGGCCGGGGAACAGTGACTCTTGGCCGGATAGTCCAAGTGGCTTCTCCCGCTGACTTGCCCCTTTGGAAGTAGGAGCTCCTACTTCCATGGGCATTATTCCTCCCCGGGACCTACAGCCAAGAGTGGCCGGGGGACAGTGACATGTGGCCGGATAGGCCAAGTGGCTTCTCCCGCTGACTTGCCCCTTTGGAAGTAGGAGCTCCTACTTCCATGGGCATTATTCCTCCCCGGGACCTACTGCCAAGTGTGGCCGGGGAACAGTGACTCTTGGCCGGATAGGCCAAGTGGCTTCTCCCGCTGACTTGCCCCTATGGAAGTAGGAGCTCTTACTTCCATGGGCATTATTCCTCCCCGGGACCTACTGCCAAGTGTGGCCGGGGAACAGTGACTCTTGGCCGGATAGGCCAAGTGGCTTCTCCCGCTGACTTGCCCCTTTGGAAGTAGGAGCTCTCACTTCCATGGGCAGTATACCTCTCGGGGACTTAGAGCCAAGTGTCTTCACCCTTTGGAGGTAGGAGCTCTTACTTCCATGGGCATTATTCCTCTCCGGGACCTACAGCCAAGTGTGGCCGGGGAACAGTGACACTTGGCCGGATAGGCCAAGTGGCTGCTCCCGCTGACTTGCCCCTTTGGAAGTAGGAGCTCCTACTTCCATGGGCATTATTCCACCCCGGGACCTACAGCCAAGTGTGGCCGGGGGACAGTGACATGTGGCCGGATAGGCCAAGTGGCTTCTCCCGCTGACTTGCCCCTTTGGAAGTAGGAGCTCCTACTTCCATGGGCATTATTCCTCCCCGGGACCTACTGCCAAGTGTGGCCGGGGAACAGTGACTCTTGGCCGGGTAGGCCAAGTGGCTTCTCCCGCTGACTTGCCCCTTTGGAAGTAGGAGCTCCTACTTCCATGGGCATTATTCCTCCCCGGGACCTACTGCCAAGTGTGGCCGGGGAACAGTGACTCTTGGCCGGGTAGGCCAAGTGGCTTCTCCCGCTGACTTGCCCCTTTGGAAGTAGGAGCTCTTACTCCCATGGGCAGTATACCTCTCGGGGACTTAGAGCCAAGTGTCTTCACCCTTTGGAGGTAGTAGCTCCTACTTCCATGGGCATTATTCCTCCCCGGGACCTACTGCCAAGTGTAGCCGGGGAACAGTGACTCTTGGCCGGATAGAACTAGTGGCTTCTCCCGCTGACTTGCCCCTTTGGAAGTAGGAGCTCCTACTTCCATGGGCATTATTCCTCCCCGGGACCTACTGCCAAGAGTGGCCGGGGAACAGTGACTCTTGGCCGGATAGGCCAAGTGGCTTCTCCCGCTGACTTGCCCCTTTGGAAGTAGGAGCTCCTACTTCCATGGGCATTATTCCTCCCCGGGACCTACTGCCAAGTAAGGCCGGGGAACAGTGACTCTTGGCCGGATAGAACTAGTGGCTTCTTCCGCTGACTTGCCCCTTTGGAAGTAGGAGCTCCTACTTCCATGGGCATTATTCCTCCCCGGGACCTACAGCCAAGCTTGGCCGGGGGACAGTGACATGTGGCCGGATAGGCCAAGTGGCTTCTCCCGCTGACTTGCCCCTTTGGAGGTAGGAGCTCTTACTTCCATGGGCATTATTCCTCTCCGGGACCTACAGCCAAGTGTGGCCGGGGAACAGTGAAACTTGGCCGAATAGGCCAAGTGGCTGCTCCCGCTGACTTGCCCCTTTGGAAGTAGGAGCTCCTACTTCCATGGGCATTATTCCTCCCCGGGACCTATAGCCAAGTGTGGCCGGGGGACGGTGACATGTGGCCGGATAGGCCGAGCGGCTTCTCCCGCTGACGTCATCGCTTTGGAAGTAGGAGCTCCTACTTCCATGGGCTTGTTCCTCCCCGGGACTTGCCGCCAAGTCTGGCCGGGGGACAGTGACATGTGGCCGGATAGGCCAACTGGCTGCTCCCGCTGAGCCCCTACTTCCATGGGCTTGTTCGTCCCCCGGGACTTGCCGCCAAGTCTGGCCGGGGAACAGTGACATGCCGCCGGATACGGCCGAGCGGCTGCTCCCGCTGACGTCATCGCTTTGGAAGTAGGAGCTCCTACTTCCATGGGCTTGTTCCTCCCCGGGACTTGCCGCCAAGTCTGGCCGGGGGACAGTGACATGTGGCCGGATAGGCCAACTGGCTGCTCCCGCTGAGCCCCTACTTCCATGGGCTTGTTCGTCCCCGGGACTTGCCGCCAAGTCTGGCCGGGGAACAGTGACATGCCGCCGGATACGGCCGAGCGGCTGCTCCCGCTGACGTCATCACTTTGGAAGTCGGAGCTCCTACTTCCATGGGCTTGTTCCTCCCCGGGACTTGCCGCCAAGTCTGGCCGGGGGACAGTGACATGTGGCCGGATAGGCCAACTGGCTGCTCCCGCTGAGCCCCTACTTCCATGGGCTTGTTCGTCCCCGGGACTTGCCGCCAAGTCTGGCCGGGGAACAGTGACATGCCGCCGGATACGGCCGAGCGGCTGCTCCCGCTGACGTCATCACTTTGGAAGTCGGAGCTCCTACTTCCATGGGCTTGTTCCTCCCCGGGACTTGCCGCCAAGTCTGGCCGGGGGACAGTGACATGTGGCCGGATAGGCCAACTGGCTGCTCCCGCTGAGCCCCTACTTCCATGGGCTTGTTCGTCCCCGGGACTTGCCGCCAAGTCTGGCCGGGGAACAGTGACATGCCGCCGGATACGGCCGAGCGGCTGCTCCCGCTGACGTCATCACTTTGGAAGTCGGAGCTCCTACTTCCATGGGCTTGTTCCTCCCCGGGACTTGCCGCCAAGTCTGGCCGGGGGACAGTGACATGTGGCCGGATGGCCAACTGGCTGCTCCCGCTGAGCCCCTACTTCCATG